>NW_010552504.1:17277-45056 GCF_000687285.1 Phaethon lepturus
CTCAGCGGTAATTTCGGAAAATGTTCACTTGATCCCCAGTATAAGCAGTTGCCTGATTAATATTATGAACTTTACATTTAGTGAAAGGGCATTGGAGGAACTCCAAGTAGGCCAGCTTTCATTAGGCAGGAGTTCACTTCTCTTGTGCAGTGATCTGTTGAAGCAATTGTAACTGCATAGCATGGAAAGGCCATCATCTTCTGTATAAACATTTTTACAAAGAGCATGTGAAGAATTAGAAAGCTTAGAGAATGTCCTTTCCAATAAAATCATTCACACCAACTGATTCACTACCAATTTCACACCTAAGACAGCAGACATTTGAAAACCTTTAAAACCATACTGTTTCTAACTTGGTGGGGGTAGGGTCTTCTAAATCAGCAATGTTGTAGCGTATTGTTCCTAAGACGTGTCAGGTTTTAGGTTAAAACTTATACCGAGTTCGGTTTTAAAGTATTTTTGTACAATTATTTTTACCCTAGAAGGTACCTGAGCAGAGCAAGTTAGCTGCTAAACACCAGGTGTCAGTGTGGAGGGAGATAGAAGTAATAGAGGTGGTATCGCATCTGGGAGAGTTTGATGTTGTGCCGCAACTTCAACATGAAGGTAGGGAGAGAGAAGACGACAGAAAGGAGAAAAGAACAATCCTTCACTTTCCAGTGACAAAATGCTCCTTGGTGCCTTTAATCCCACAATTTTGGTGCGTCTCCACAAACCCCTTATATACACATTTTCTTGGAAGAACTTTTTCTTCTGTATTTCTGCTTCTAGCTGACCTACAGATAGAGCCATCGAAACTAAATCAGGCTACTCTGGCAGGTATGAGACAATCTGGATATTTGGCTTGACATTTACATTTTTCAGGGATGCGGTTCTATTTCTCTTCATTTCCTAACACAAAGCATAAATCTTTTCCAATAATGGTGTTTAATTGAGATGTAAAAAATGAATGATAGCTGGTTGCACTTAAATGTTATAAATTGTACTAAGTAATCTATAATCTGAAAATTAGAATGGGAACTGCTAGTGTCTTCTAGGCAAGCATTACTCTCAGTATGATAGAACAGGATCCTGTACAAGCAAAGGATTTTTTTTCCCCGGTCTGAGCTTATGTAGTAAAACTTGCAGTTCCGCCAGCAAACAGTTAATACACACGCAGTCCCACTGAAGTTAAATACGTTCCTGTTCAAAAAGTAACAGTAACAAACTGTATTTGTTCTTAACTGCTCTTGCAAATTGCAAGAATTTTCTTTTCAAAACTTAAAATTCTGGTATATTCCTTCCTCTTTGATGTGTGTGAATTCTCAGGCACAGGCACACATCCCCTCAGAATTTAATGTTGTTTTTTCATGTTGCATTTGGAAGGAAAAAACAGACTAACTGTGAGATTTATTGCGAATTACTTTGTAAACAAACTTACTGAGTCTTGCTGTGCTAAAGGATGTGTATGCACCTGTTTGTTTATGAGAAGGCACTATCTAAATCTGGGGTTCATAATTGATTGCTGCAGTAAATGTTGTCTTAAAAAAGACATTTAATGGAAATCCTTACCATCATTCATTTGAAGTTAGGATAATTTGAAGTCTAATACTGCCCTTTTAAGAAGAAGGTAGCATGGGGTTCTGTGTTGACATTTTTAAATATCAATACACAGCAAGCTGAACCTGAAAATACCAGGGAAGTTATAGTACAATAAAGTACAGTCATATTTACTAATGAACAAGTTTCCTGCTTTGGGTTAAACAAGATCTCTGGTTCAGAAATTGTTAAGGATAATAATCTAAACCACACATCGCCTCCTAAGGTTGCATTTTGTTAACTTTGCAACTTAGTCTTCTTCCTCCTCCTTTCTGCTGTGTTCTCAACTTCTTTAGACCTTTCTCAGTTCTGGGTTTCAACACCAGAAGGCCTTGGGACAGACATTTCATAAGCACCTATGACTTATTAGGATATGTGGTAGTCTAAGACCCACAAAACTTTTACAAATTTTAGGTTTCTAAGGTTCTTAAACAGTTTGGTATATTTAGCCAAAGTCTCTGAAGCAAAGGCTGACTGATTTCTACCTTCCACCAGCATGATGGAGACCTATTCCTGGCTGGAACCTCTTAGCTTAACAAGTAATAATTCAAGGCCACTGTTGGCCTTGTCCAATTACCGCACTAAACTAGATAGTTCAAGTAGAAGAGCAAGCTAATTGATACTCTTTGAACCAGAGCTTATGACGTGTTTTGCGGTATCTACTGTTTTCGGAAGGCTTAAAAGTGATGTGTTTGGATATAAGCAAAATTAAAAATGCCTATATAAGAGCTTAAGGTATCCTGATATTTAAACTTACAGTGACCTCTCAGTAGCATAAAAATAGTCCTTTAGGAAACATACTCTTGTCAGCCACTGCTAAATCTGAACAGAAGGTGAATTGCTTTTAAGCCTCTAGAAATACATCCCCAGTACTGGCCAGCTTTAACAACACATCCAGGAAATTAAAGTTGATCTCTGTCTTATCAAGGGGGGACAAGACAGGTTGGAAGCCATGAGCTTTTAGAGAGGTGAGCTAATTCCTTCTTGCAGTTATAGGGACTGAGCAGTCTGCAGCAGTGGCAGTGCAAAAGGAAGAGAGTTGGTTTCTTGGATAAACTATTGCCAAGCCATTCAAGTTGGTGGCTAAAGAGACCGGTGCCCTAAACTCCATCTGAAATCTATTAGAGCCTTAAATGTCATATAGATCTGGTAAGACACCCCAGCTAATCAGGGAACCACTAAATTCACACCATTGCAAAATATTGAAGGCACTGACAGTATCTTCTTTGTCTTGATGCTGGCAGAGACAGTGATGGAGAATGGAACAGTCTAGAGAAAAAACAGCTCACCCAGCTAACCAAGTTCAAATCACAAAAGATTAGCTTAGTTACCTTGCTGAGTGTTGCACTAAATGTTTTAAAAGACACAGTTCTCAAGGACAGAAATGCTTGCATTAGGACATTTGTTCTCTGTGTAAATGTGCAGATTTCTGCCTGTCAGGCTCTCAAGTGTCGGGATTTTTCCAACACACTTTCGTCTTGTACATGCAGCCAGGCTGCCATTCAGGCATTTAAGTGAAAAGATTATATTTTGATGTGACCGGCACCCATTAGAATTATGTTTCTCCTGGGGAGTTGCTGTCCACTGATCTATTTTGAAAATTTGCATCCTCATTTCATTTTATGTGCCTGGTTCGAAGATTTTGTATGCTGAGCATTTTTTGCCAACTCTGGGGTCTTGTAACAGTAGTCAGCATGCAGTTGAGAGGAAATATTTGCATCTCTTAACAGAGAAAATGTGCGGTAAGGTTTCTTCATGTGTTAAAATGCAAGAAAGTTACTAAGTTAACCCTTTTTTTTCCTTGTAATATTTTCAGGCGTCAATTATTACAGCAAATTTGGGTTTTATCAGTTATTAAACCTGGGAAACAGCATCCTGCTCACTGTATCACTTTGGCTTACCTTAGAAGATGAAGGTGGCTGAAGATCTGAACAGATCATTGAGACCTTTGATATTCATGCAAAGTATTGCTTCAGAACATTTGTAGACTGAGTGATCACTATTAATGAGCCTTATGTTGTTGCTATAGGCAGTTGTGAAAAAGGTATAGCCCCAGCATTGGTACCAGAGCTTACAAGGTGGCTTATAATGTGATAAAAGCTCATGCTAAAGCCTGACACAGTTGTGGTACTTGGAGAATACAATGTGGACTTGTGTCTATAGCTCTGAACTCAGATTGGTAGAACCTCTATGAATTCTGTAGCAGATCAAAAAGTAACTAAAGGGTACCTGCCCTTTACCTTAGATGGGTTTGCCAGGACAGTATTTACTGATGGTGAATATCCATCCATCATGAAGTCCTGGGCTTCTGCAATGCATTCAAAGCAGAATTACCTATCACCAAGACTTCCAGATTTCACTAAAGAGGAAAAAATTATGATCATGGGTATTGCTGACTTTTTTGCCCTGAGCTGTTAAACTTAAGACCAAGAAAATGCGGACAGGAAGCTACGTGTTTCAATGGACTGTGAAGCTGAGCAAATAATCGATCCTTCTTGGCCTGTTGCACCTGGAGTTTATGCCTGGCTGTAGTATCATGGGATTTGCAGTGACTTCTGTGTTATGTCAAGGAATGACCCAAGGCGCACAGGACCATTTTACCGCTATTAGCTGGCCAGTGAGGGGATCTGAGAATCCTATGAGTAATACTGGTGATTTGGGTTTTTGTGAGAGACCCATCTGGATGGCATACGACATTGTACAAGATATAAATAAACAAGTCACCTTGAGTTCCTTAATTTAATTTTTGCATGCTGGCTCTGAAGAGTAGAAGCCTTAGTATTTCCTATTGCCTTTGTACTTGATAGCTATTTTACAGTTTAAAATGACACACCAGTGTTATGTAATCTTTTGAACTCCAGAAATGATCTTTCTGATGCCAGCAGTAAGGCTTTCCTGGCATGAGTCTACTCCTGGCAATGGGATGTGTGGTGACTGCCAGTACCAAGGGGTTAAGGAGCAGTGACAATAAGCAGATGCTAATGCAGGAAAGATATTTTAGTCTTCTCATTAAAATAAGTCATTTCACTGTCTTCATGGATATTTGCACAGTTTTGCTTTTCCATTGTTAGTCATAAAAGGTCAGCTCATGGAAAATTAAGTTAATAGGGTCAGTGCAATTTGATGAAAACTAGTTTTAGTTTGTAGCTTAGAAAAGATAGAGGGTAATGCATCTGATTTTATGGGCTTTCTTACATCTGTTCTGAATAAAACTTCTGCTTTCTTGTTCTAGGATACATATAATAACCCTATAATTTATATCACTGACAATGGGTTTTCCAAAGTGACCCTGCTCTACTTGATGACAGTCAACGATGGCAGTATTTCAGGCTGATTTTACAGGAAAATTTAAAAGGTACCATTTAAAATGATGAAAGATCAATTGTGCAAACTTAATATAATTTTACTTCGGGCTTATTTGCATTCAGCAGTGACCAATGATTCTTGAAGCTAAAACTCATGTAAATTGGAGTTAAAGTGATGCGATTAGAAAAAAAAGGTTTAGCTGAAAGGAAAGCAAGTATTTTTAATCCAGCTCCCCTGATCCTGGGGTGGAAACAGATGAAAAAGTGCTCCATACATACATTATTTCTAAACTCAGTTTTGTAGGGCCATAGTTCTTTGTTGAGCATAGCAACCATGTTGATCTTCAGAAGTGCCCATCGTTCATTGTGAAGGATGTAAAGTTGAGTGCATCTGAAAATCTGCCCATACATCTCAAAATATCCTTACAGAATACAACCTCCCATACACAATGAGGTCCATGTAATAATGCATTCCTGTACAAGGCCATTAAGTCATTATAGCTCAGCTTCTGCCTTTATGTCAGGATGGCCAAAAGTGTTCAGCACTAGTGAAGCTCTTTTTTTTCTGAATATGTTGTACCATTAGTTTTGATAGAAACAAAATTGGTCCAATTTCCCATCTTCTGGAAATTGGTTCCCTACTTTCTTTTTCTTGGTAGTATTCTCTGAGGTAATTTACAGGGAGCAGATCTTCCCATTACATATCAAGTGAACTGTATTTTAAAATACCAGTTCATTTAGATTAATAGCTAGTCTCCCTGTTACATTTGTCCAAAGTGATCACTATCATGAATGTCATATCATAGTTTAATAGTTTTTTTAGTCATTCTTCCATCTTATGCTTCTACTTTTACTTTACTGTTTATATTCTTTGTTTTATCCTTACTTTCTTTAAAATGTCTATTTAAAACCTACCTTTCTACTTCTTTTTCATTTAAAGTTGCAATTTAGACTTGTCATCCATGCCAATTAACTTTTTTCTTCAAGTGGAAGATGCAAAGGACCGTTTTCTGGCACTGAAACCAACTGGTAGGGCCTGCTTCTATCTGAAGCCGGCAGACCATCTTCTAGCTGCCTTTGGAGAGCATTTCTTGGGCTGTGCCATATCTAGCCCCAAGCCACGTCTGGAGAGTAATAGTTGGCATCAGACAGCACTTTTGTCAAAGAGTAAAAATTAAGGTCCACAGGCTATTGAGGGATGGTGTTTGAGCCAGGCCATTGACCCTGTTTTGTTTACTTATAAGGCTGTAGATGAGATATCTGGAATTGACTTTCTCTGAAGAGGTAAAGAAATTAATAAAGATTTGATTCTCTCTGTTTAATGCAATGGGATTCATTTACCAAATCTAGTTGTTTTACAATGTACAATGGCTTATCCTGAAGTAAACATTTAGAGTAGGTCTGATGAATCACACCTTAGTGCACTCTTTGACGCAGTTCTCTTCATGTGTAATAAGGAAATGAACGCGACAAGCTCTGAGGTACATGCCTATATGGGAGACATCAAAAGACGGATAAAATGAACCTTTGCCATTTGTTCAGTCCAACAAAGCTTTTAAACATGTGTGTGTTCTGGCTGTGATCAGTGCAGCCTTACACAGGTTTAGTTATATATGCGGTTTGACATTAAGTTGGATTGATGTTTATAATTTTATCCATTAAAAAACATTATGAAACATTGATTGACACAGGTCTTTGTAGGCAAAGATAATGTAAGTATTAAATCCATCACCTGTAAGGCATTTTATGAGGAAATGCCAGTAACATTATCCCCATGTAACTTCTTTCCTCCTACTCTGAGTAAACAGTTTGTTAAGACCACTCCCTATGTACTGACCCACGAATGAGCAACCCATTTCGAGCTTTCAGCTCAGATATCCTGCAAGGCAGGATATTCAAAGATGTTCACTTTATTCAGTGCTTAAAGGCTTAACCATTTATTAAGTGTTATGTGAAGCAGAACAGTTTAATTGCTCTGCATACAGTGTCTACCCTACGATAATTCCTTATCTTTTGAGCTAACTTTTGAAATGATTAGTACAGGCTCATTCATGCAATGAGCTCTGGGTCATGACAGGGGCCTGTGTGGGTTTTGCTGTGGGATTTGGGCATGTCTACTTACTTTTTTGTTTAACTAGGAAATAAATATGCCTGACTACAAAGGAGAGTATATCTACAGCCTGTTACTGCACTCGTTAATAGAAATATTTTAATATGTTATAATTGGATTGATAGTATCCTCATTTTATCTTTTTGCATTAAAACCCTCCTAGATTTTAGAATACATGCTTGCACTAATCATGTTAATTTTGTCAGCCAAAATTTTCAAAATAATAAGGAGCTTCCCTTTTCAAGAACTGGTGTTTTAGAAAGTGCTCTAGTACTCCGAAAATCAGATACTTCAATGACTCTCAAGTTGCATAGCAAGAATGCTGATGTCCAAAATTCTTAACATTTTTACTATTATGAGGACTATTTAAATTACAAGATTTTGGAGGGCAGGAGCAGTCCTGAATGGATACAGCAACCTTCACCCACTAAGACTGTCATCACGCGGTATGCCACTGTATGTTACCTCTATGTTTAATTTTTGATGCTGTCAGAGAAAATTGAGATTTTTATTTTTGGGGCACTGTCAGTTAATAAGACGAGAAAGAGCAAAGTATGAACTAGGAAATAGAGAGTGGACAGCATGCAGCTACTGCAAATATATCACATCATAGCTATTATAGATGGAAAATAGTTTTTAAATGGATACAACTGCTTCCATGTTGCCTCTGCACTATATGACTAGATAAAAGCATCAATATTTTAATAAATGTGGATATACATATTTAGCATCTCTACAGAGCCATAAGCATGCATGGCGCTTTACAGATAAATGAAAACAATGTCTTCTTACCCCAAGGAACCGAAAATCTAATTTAGATACAATGCATGAAAAGATGACAAACAGAAGGCTGGATGAGAGGTAAAAAGAGAACATGGATCAGAGTAGTGAAATTCTTTTTACTATGGTTGTTCTTCCTTAATTTTATGTAATGTATGTTAAAAATGACATCTAGACCAAAGATCAAGGCTGCCAATAAAAAGGTAAGTGAAACTACTTAGTTTTGAAAAGTGGCAACTTCTAAAAGAGATAATAGAGTTTCGTACAGTCTATGGAGGAGAGCAGTGCAAATAGTGGGTAAACTATTGCCAGAGGCAGTTGGTGGAGAAGAGCAATGAAGTTATTCCATAACCTAGCTGGTAGAACATTATTAATAATGCTGATGGGGAGGAAAGAATGAATTAAATGAGTTTTAGGTTGCAGAGGTCTGCAAGAAGTAGGCACTGGAGAGAGAGTTGAAGTTAGTAGGAACAGAAAGTAAAGAAGTTGAGGATGATGTGATGTGATACGGGCAGAGGCAAATAAGAGGGAGATGAGCAAGAATAAATGTGAACAAGCAGGACTAGATTTGGGAGTAAATAATAAACATATGAACATTTAATTTGGAGTCAGCTAGAAGGTCAACAGTAAAAAATGCAGAGCAAATAGGAGAAATTATTGTGAGGAGAAAGGGATGGGTAAAGCTTAAGATTCAGATGATGTTAATTTTCTCCTTAAATATGCTTGAATGAAGCAGAAGAGAAAATGAGATACAGAGAATGCTGACTGCAATGGGAAGTGCAGAGCAGAACTAAAACTGACAGTAAGCAAGGTGGTGCAGTTAAGAGGATTTAAAAAAAGATGCACCTTAAGTTAAATGCAGTCCTTTCTGGACTTATTTTTTTGTCCTTTTTTCCCTCCTAAGAGTTGTTATAAAACCTTTTATATATTGTTGTCACTGTACGCCTTGACCTTGCTCTCATGAACTAACCATTTAGCCTGTGTTGTAGATACATACTAGCCTGCTTTTTGCTGCATTCCCTTGCACATAAAACAGTGAGGTTATAATGCAATACTGTAGTCCATGAAAATATGATTTATTGCTAAATTAAATATGGATGTCATGATGTGAGCCCCTTGGGTCAACTATAAGCTTGAATGTTATTGAAAGAGCTGCAGCAACAGCTCTGTTTCTTCATTGCCGTTGACAAAAATGCCTCTACAAATAGAATACAACAATGCAGACGTCTTAAGGAGTCTCTGAGATGTGCTGTCCCTGGCATAACATTGCCATGTGACTTTTTCAAGAACTATAAATACATTGACTGCATTACAGTGCAAAAGTTAAGAAGCTTTGCAGTAGTCACTGCAGAAGGTTGAAATCAAGCTGCATTTGTTGTGAATACTATGAGGGTTTCAAAGCTTTAAAAACAAACAAACAAACAAAAAACCCCAGAAACCCCTAAAATCACAACAATATAGCTAGCATAGAACAATGTCTTTATCAGCTTTTTAATATAGTTTTAAAAGGTCCAGAATACATAAATATGATTCCATAAAGTTCCAGTTAAATGCCAATTTTGGAACTTCACATTATGACAAGAACAGACACATGCAATTTCTTAGGAAAGATGTCTGAGACCACTTCTAGACAATAGAAATGACCACGAGGTAGCATTGTTTTCTTGTTACTGAAAGTTTATACCTCATTTTTTCACATTAATCCTTTAATCTGAATGTTTCACTCTGCAAAAGTGAACACTTTTTTTTTCAACTCTTAACCAGCAGTTTTCCAATAAAAAATTATGAAGGAACACTTCCTTTCTCTAAAATGTTCTGTAAACTGACTTCAAAAGTATCTTCAGTGAAAAGAACAAAACACAGTTGTGTGTTCATGTTAGGAGTATTTCTACTGGAGCCAAGGTAATAGGAGCCTAGCCAGTACACCAACAGAAGAGGATCATACCTCTGAAACAAAGATATGTGAGTGGCTTTCTTGCTTACCAGTGTCTGCAGAAGACATGGGAGCTTTGTGTGCAGCGTTAGAAAGAGAGTAGCTAGACTGAGTGGTGCAGCAGTTGGTTTGAGTTGTAGGGAACCTGCATGTAACCAGTGTTTCACCACCTCACGCAGTACCTGGGATGTGCTTCGGTTCAAAAGTAACGAGAGCCAGGCCTCCAGTGAACTGTTAGTTTTCAAAAGCGTTAGCAGCTCTGGTACTGGAATAGTTCACAGAATCACAGAATCATTACGGTTGGAAAAGACCTTTAACATCAAGTCCAACCATCAACCCAGCACCACCATGCCTACTAAACCATGTCCTGAAGTGCCATGTCCACATGTTTTTTGAACAATTCCAGTGATGAAGTTCCTGCTCTGTGGAGGAGAGATACTGTGTGCGAGCTTTTATGACTACTAGTTACCTTAGAGAGGATAACCTAAATATTTAGGCACTGTGGGTCTTGTACTGCTACTGGATAGCTCGTGATTAAGTCCCTACTAGAACCACCTTTGGGGTATTACTTTTGTTATAGGCAGAGGGTTTGCTTTGCTTACGTCAAAGTACTACTGCATTATTGAAGCAAAATTCAGGAGTCTTCAGCTTTGCTGGTGGTTGCCCCAGTTGTACAAGGAGAGATTGGGGATCTCAACAGCTAACCAGTCTCTAATCTCCTAATCATATCTCCTAATCACATCTATGTGGCCAGAAAGTTAGAGGCAACTATTACTCACCTACACATTAGAGATTTCCCTTAGGAAATGATTTGTACATATAAAACATAATCCCCACATCAGAAGCAGCGACTGTAGTTTTTTTGATTCTGCTTTTTTATCGTACAAGATGAAAGATAATGGCAACTCCACCAGAAAAAAAATCACAAATAAAAAGAAGGGATTTTGGCCTTTATGATGAATAAATATACTTTTGTGAAAATTCCGAGTTTAAATTCATCAGATGTGGATTGCACATAACATCATCAGGTTTGATATCAGTTCTAAGCCACATGCTTCATTTGGAGTTACCTTTCAGGAGAAAATGTACTGAATCCATAGAGGCACATCATAAAAAAATACTGTGCTAGTGTGCCTTTAAGACAGTTTTTAATTTAAATCTCTCCTTTTTCAAGATAATTCAATTTTGAATAGCTCAGGCACATTATGTACATTCTTTCCTAGGATTACATACAGGATCTCTCATAGCAGAAACTAAGTTAATATATGATACAGTCTGGCTAAGGTTTTCTGTATAGGATATATACATCTTTTCTGGAGTTGAAAGATAAGTCCAGTTTATTAGAATAAACATCTCTATTTAGATACCTGTCACTTCTTAATGACAGATTTCTCTTCCAGAAAATTAGATTTTGCATTTTAATGTACACCAGGAAACATACTTTTTCTTAGGGCAGAGCTCATTACCAAAAATATTATGAAAATTGGTTCAGAAGGTATTAGAGAATTAGTGAGAAAGCTATTAAATGTAGTAGTACTGGTACAACTTTTATGTTAAGATGTTCCTCAGTGATGATTCCTGAGTGTTTTCCATGGGAAGTATTCATGCCCTGTTTCTCATCATTCTGTCTAAATATCTGCTGTTGACCATTTAAGTAGATGGACCTGTGATATGATTATCCTTATGTTCATTTGATGGTTACCAAAGAATGGATCTTTCTCAAGACATGTTTTGAGCAGTGCAAATAGAATGAATGAGAAGAGAACCTTAGTTAGGGTATACTACATTAAAAAAAAAAAATCTGTGTTTTGAAGTGCTTGGATAGCTAATATATTGCTATCTAGCTTTCAAACTAGTTATTTTTCATGATGTTTCTGTGATAATAATAGCTCGTAATTTGATTTCATGGGAGTTATTGTCATTCTAAAGGGCTGAGAATGATGTAAATGCAGCTGTACAGGGAATATTACAATGTCAAATGAAGCAGTGTCATTGCAGGTCTATGTATAAGCTGCTACAATGTCAAGATAAAAGGAAAGAAACCATATTGATCAATAGAGCAGAGTATCAGAAGTGATTGGATAAAATGCAAACAATGCATTATCTGTTACAAAGTCTTATTAAATGAAAAGACAACTTTCAGGCTATAACAGTGCATTGAATTTGAACTCACGTATGTCTGAGTGTTTAAAGCCACTGCAATTTTTACTGAGCAAGTATATGTTCCTTCAATGCATTAACACATACATTTGGTATGACCTACTTTATAATTGCTGTGGGAGTTTACATTTTTTTGATAGCTCTCTGTTCAGATCCTCAACCATAGCATTGCATTAGTTTATTTGCATTGAATCAATTTTGCTAAAGGATCTCCCATTTTTATATAAAGAAATACTTAGCTTCATTACACAGGGAATGCAGTATCTCGATCTCAATTTTAAACTAGGGAAATTGAGGTAGCACAAGTTCAGTGTAATTTAGATAAGGTCAAAAACCAGATGGGGTAATAACAGGAATAGTACCTGGATTTTTATGCTCTTCTGTTCTGATTCTGTGTGTGCAATGTCACATTCCAGCTGCTAACAAACACATTTTGAAATAAACATTCATGTCAGAGAATATGAAGATCTACATGAATGCACAGTATGCATCTATCAAAAACACTAATGTGAAAGTCATCTACTGAACTCGTACAGTAGCTGGAAATTAAACACAAAATGTTACTATTTCAAATATATTAAAGATGCTTATCCTTAGTGAGGCAAGTCTGATGTTTGAACAGAAGATTTTTGAGGAGTTAATAATTCTATTATATGGTGGAATAATTTGCCCAGGAAAAAGGTGGATGATTATATTTCTGGGAAATGAAAAATCAAACCATCAAATAGTAAAATAAGTACAAGGCATTATTCCTCTATAACAATGCTGCATCTATCTGGATACAAAACAATTGAGAACATACAAATTGAAAAAAACCCACATCTTTTACTTCTTCATGCTAGGGTAACAAAAGATCAGCTACATGAAGTTTTCTAGACTTCCCTAACAATTTCCTTTCAGAAAGAAGTAAATGGAAGAAAATACACATCTCAAAAGAATTCATTTTACCATGTTCATGAATGCTTGAAAAGAATTTACTGTTACATTTAATTTTCTGACAATAATGTAACAGTTAAATGTATTTTCCTTGTTTTTCCCTGAGAGAAGGAACCTTTTGTTGGTGTCACTAGTTTATTTTGGAAAAGTAACACCTGAAAGTAAAGACCTTCTCAATATTTATAGCCGTTCTGTGTTCTATTCTCAAACTGTGCATCCTGGCACATTTATACAGTGTAAAAGTGACTTGGAAGTATCAGAATATAGGGCTTCTTTTACCATCTTGCATGGGACATAAAATCTGGAGTGAATTTGACTTCCATGACAAGTATTTGCTAGTGTTGGGCTCAAGCGGTTAATTGCTTTTTTTTAAAGGATTTTTAAAGGTTTAAAGGAAAGAAGAAAATACCCTGCAATGGCTGTTTGCAAAACAGGGGAAGGATGTCTGGAAAGGTTCCTTCTCCTGCATCCCACAGCATCTCTCATTTGTGTTTCAGTTATTAAGAAGCCTTTAATATACTTCCATGTTAGTCTTCCTTTGTTTGTATTCCCTTGGTGACGCCAATATATTAGGCATAGCAGACATTTGCATTCCTAGAAACACTGACTGTCTCCTCAGCTAAAGTTTAATTTTTGTTGTTGATGTTCCTCGTGTTGCCTAAATTATTGGAATTCAGGCAACGTTGGTAAGGAATGATAAAGTTTATATGGATGTTAGCAGGGGCTATGGGAGCTTTAGTAAAGGGCTTAAGCAAAAAAGAAAAGCTTTGATTTTTTAGAAAGGATCGAATGTAGTCCGTTCGGTGTTTGAATCTTTCTAAAAAAAAATCAGAGGGTCAAAACCCAACAACAGTACTTTGCACTCTCCTTTCTTGGAAGTGTAAGAAATCGTATGAAGCATAAGTTTACAAATAGTGTTCCAAACAACGTGGTTTTAAATAACATGTGTCCTTTATAATGAATTCTTATTGATTACTTGGATGATTTGAAAAAAAGGTACACCAGTGCTTGTGCTACCGTGAATACAGTGTCAGCACTTACAGTGAAGAGCTCATGCAGTATATTTTTTCTGCTTGGGCTAATACCTTCGCAGAAAGTAGCCTCCTGCTGTAACAACTGAAGCTGCCGTGCACTTTTCAAGTTTATTCCTCTGTCACCGTGCAATGTAGAAATCCAATCTAAAGATCATAAAGGGATGAATAAGCATGGCTGAATGCAGAGCCAGAGACAAACGCTTCAGTCCTTGCAGAAGTGGGGAAGAGAGCGCTTTTGGCTTCCGCAGCTTCTGAAACAGTCATTTGAAAGCTCTCTTGGACTTGCGTGCCTTTTATATCTGCAACTCAGACTGTCGCCTCTGATCTCAGCAACCGGCTTGATGCTTGTCTGGCAGTCTTTCTCTCATGAGCTACCCCAGCAGTTATGATCAGCTGGGTGCATAAGTAAACAGTTCCCAGGTTCTACATCCTGCCCTTTACTCAACATCTTTATAAGCCTCTAAAAAGGATCTTTCACTAAGAAATGCAATTTGCAGAGCCGGAGTGGGGCAAAATCATCAGTCTCCTCTTCCAGGCGTTGGCCCTGCGGGGCAGGCATTGGCTTGAATGCTGGTCCTGTATCCTGAGACTTCAGTAATTCAGTGCTTTTTTAATATAGGTTACAACATCAATTAGGGTCATGAAATCCCTTTCCTTTTGTATTCTTTTGACGGTTGTGGATTTTTTCTGTTCTTATTTGAGTATCATGGCATTTCTGTTCTTTTTTATTCCCTGCTTGCCTTGCCTCCATTAGTCCTGTGTTTTCTATCAGGCAGATGCTGATTCTCCTCATCCATGTGTAATCCCAATGAAATTTTCATTTTCCATATTTTATAGTCTGCTGCTATCCACCTTTCTAAACACAGGCGATAGGAGTCCGAGGGAGAAGAATTCACTAACCTCCTGGGGAAACTAAAAATGATCATAGTCTAGCAAGTCAGTCTTTAAATGTCCTTTGCCCATTCCACCCTCCCCTCTGCTACTCTTTAAGTATTTAAATCTGCCCCCTGCCAGTCAGACTTCCTCACCAGATGGTGCCTTCTGCCCAGCTCTGCCTTTCTCCAGAGAATGAATAAGTACAGTGAAGAGCATAAGGAACTGGTGAGACAGCTACTGGAATATTTCATCAGTGCTAGTGTCCACTTTTTCAAAAGGACGGTGAAAAATGGGAGCGAGTTCAGAAAGGAGCTGCAAAAACGATTTGAGGGCTGAAGAAAATGCCTTACTGTGGGACTCTAAAAGAGCTCAATCTGTCAAGCTTATCAAAAAGGAGATTGAGAGGTGACTTGATTACAGTGTACAGATACCTTCGTGGGGAATATATACTAGGTACTAAAGGGCTCTTTAATCTGGTGGAGAAAAGCATAAAAAGAGCCAATGGCTGGAGGCCAGACAGATTCAAATGAGAAAGCAGACACTTTTTTTAACAGTGGAAGCGATTAAACATTGGCACAAATTATCAGTAGGGCTGGATTCTGCACCTTTTGCCTTCACATCAATGTCAAAGGTAGTTTGAGAGAGATGCCTTAGCCAAACACAAGTTTCAGATACATTCCAGGGAAACTAGTGAAATTTAAGAGCCTGTGATTCACTGTGGGTCAAATTAGGTGGTCTTATGATCTCTCAGTTTTTAATTCTGTAAATTTAAAAGTGCTGACTACTATGACTGTCCATACATCATGAAAAGCAAGCTGGTCTGAGGTGTATCCTTGGAATATTAGACACTGGTTTTGTGGAAGTAGATCTGTATAAGTAATTATTTTATTGGCCTGAAGACAAAGATAAAACAAACAAAACAAAACAAAAACAAATGGAGTGGTCCAGAGAATATCATATCAATATTTAGATTATTTTAAATTATTATCATTTTTGAAGTCAGGATGACTTGAAAATGTATAGCTCATTTTATAAAGAAAAATCAAGCTGTTTCCTTGGGGAGATTTTTAATTTGAATATTTATACTTTCCCCAAATCTTTTGTATTGCTTTTTTCTGGCTGAAAGAATTCTACCCATCTCACACCATAATTGCATTTACAGGATGCTTATTTTCAATGAGAAAACCGCCCAAGATTTGTCCAGAAAAACAGGGAAACACATTCCATACTAATGATCATTGGTTGTTCTCACTTGTTCTCCTCTCTGAGAATCATTATCATTTATGCGGGCAGTGATAGGTTTTTAAATGATGTAATCATATATAGGTGTGAAACAGTAATGGCTTTATCTTTAAAGATAAAGATTTTTTAAAAGGTTAATTATATTCCACAAATTGTTTTAAAAGTAGAATGTTAATATTATTGTAAGACTCAGACTTGGAAAGCAATTCCCCTGTGTAATATATGTCATTTAATCCCAATATGCTTCCTTCTTTTCTTCCCATTATTGTTCCTGTTTCTAAGTCCTGCGCTAGATGATTTCTTTCTTTCTTTTGTGTTTATTCATACAACTGTCAGTAACCGTATTTCCTCTGCTCCAGCCACAGACATACTTAGCCAGGGCCATACATATTTATCTTTTTTCTTGGTCTTAACTCATAATTCATTTTTTCCATCTCTTGATCGCTTTTGTTTTTCTTTCAACATCATTCAATTTCTCACTGTCTCTGCAAACAAATCATACCCAGAACATGAGACCGTACTAATAACAAGTGCTGCCGGCTTGTGATTGCTGATCTGACAGGCAATATGTGTTTCAAGCAAACTCCAATGCAATTTCAACCGAGGAGAAGACAAGGAGCAGTCTCAGGTCTAAGGCTGGGGAAGGAATAGAGGAAAAAGTACCAGCTCGATGTGGAGAGCAGAGCTGTATGTAGCACGGCTCAGTGGCTGAAGCAGGAAGAAAAAGGTCTCAGGAGTGTGGAGTGTGGTCAAGGCAGGTTAGAAGGAAAGGAGAGGTAAGGAGAGAGAGAGTGTGACAGCAATGAACCTTGACTACATAAAAGTTGGAAACTCTGCCCTAGCCATAGTGAAATATTAGGTACAGGAATTTTGTGAGAGTTTATCCACCTGGGTCTCAGGAGATGAATTCTCACACTTCTCCACATGTTTTACTGGTATTTTCTCCTCTCTTTTCACTACCCATATAAATAGTGATAGCAGCAGCCATAGTCATCCTGTTTATCTCACCAGCTGCAACTTTTCCCTCCTTGTTTTACACTGATGTGCATAATGCCTCTCTCTTCACATTGGCAAAAAAGCGCCTTGCATCAGTGCAGTCTTTCAGCCCGAGCCACCACCTCTGTTTTCTGTGGGTCACAGACCCTCGTGATTCGGCCGGGACTTTCCCTCCCTCTGTGATTTTCCCATGTCATGGGCAATGACAATTCCCCAGGATTTTATAAGTATTCAAGAAGTAGTTTATCCTAGGCAAGTACCCAGCAGGACATATGGAAAATGGGAAGGTAGGTTCCCTTTCCATATACCGAACGTAAGCCAAGTGGGGAAAGTATTGACGTCAGAGATTAGAGTCCGTAACTGAACAGTTCCTAGCCATAAGAATTTCATTAGCATGGCAACATGCTGTTACTAGTATGTGGGGAGTGATGGTTTATTTGTTTCTGTGTTATCAATTTTTGTTATTATTTTTTTAAAATCAGCCCTGATCAAAGGCTCAAATGTGTATCTCCCTCTTCACTGGCAGTCAGTCCGAGCCTGTTGCTAGAGTTTGTGCCTGTTTTTCATTTATTCTAAGTGTCTGAATAATACAGACGGTATATTCTGTGCATGATCTGTAACTGGAGGTGGCAGTGTTCTGCTACATCCTTTCCACAGTCAGTTTCAGTCATGGAAAGTCCATTTTAATTCTCTCAGTCTTAATCTACTGCTTTTAAATAAGCAAAGCATGTGCACCTGTTTGAAAGTGGTAATAGAGAAGATTAATATGATATGAAAAATGTCTTTACTTAAACAAAAAGGTTTTTCAGAACCTTGGTTTTATTAATTTACAAGCAATGTTTATAAATTACATACAAAACATACTACAGGATAGCATCAGTTCCGTGTGCAACAAAGGCAAACTGTGTTCTAACACAGGAGACATCCCTCTTTGTCACGGGTAGCTGGAAGTATGAATAAGCTGCATGGTTGCTATAGTTATACAAAAGATTTCAGAAAAAAAAGCAAGCTAAACACTGTGAAACAAAACCCTTGGTTTAGCCCCCTACTAGTAATAACCAAAGCCCTGCTCCAGAGGTGACCCTTTTTTCTTTCTGGGGGTGGAAGCGGTTCACTTTGTGGAGCAACGAACACTTCGCTAGTCCTACAGAATTTGCCAAACTGTGGAAGATTCTAGAGGGGCAGAGGACTGGCTGGAGATGAGCTGAAGGAGAGATTCTGCTGCAGCATCCCACTCCCCTGCATGGGTCCCAGCTGCAAAAATGACACTGTATCTGTGTATTGATTTTTTACCAGCCAAACCACTGAGTGTACCTGAATCTATAAAACAGTAGAATATTGATCTATTAAAGAAAATGATCTATTTAAAGTATCTATTCTCTTTACTAGTCCAGGGTGCAGAGAGACATCTATTTGCTAGTGTTGCTTGGCATATCTGCACTGCAGCCACCATCTGGGTGTAAATGGATGTTTTTACCATCTGGGAGTAAATTTAGCCCTCGCATCCTCTTTAAAAATACCTAAATACTGGTTAAATCTTCCACTGTCAGTTCCCAGATATGCTGAGCGGGTTGCATGGGGCTGTTTGAAACAGAAGAGCTGTTAACAGGCAGAGCTGGATTTTTTTTTCCCAACTAGCAATTTGTTTAACAGGTTTCCATTGCAACTCCTAAATGATTTCACTTAAAAGGACACTGTGAATGTTAATTAAAAACATTCATTAGAGTTTTAATAATTCCTTAGAGGCTTTAAGCACAAATCTCTTTCTGTACCAAAAATGTTTTTCTTCTTGTCTTCATCCATCTATTTTGGGGAAGCCAGTGTGTGTTGCTGGGCTGTTAATGTTGGTTCTCCTCCTCCTGCCCCTACCTTGCTTTGAGAAAAAAAGTACACATTTGATTGGTGATGAGGAAAAATCACACTCAAATTTAAATTGTTTCTTTTCCAATGAGAAACTGGAAATCAGAACTGAAACCCAGCCTTTATGTCAGTTCAGACATATTTGATTAGAGTGTGGTTTGTGTAATGTCAATTAGGTAGGTAGGCATGATATGGTAAATCTGTCCTGTTACACCAATACAACCTTGAAATCTCCATTAAGATGGTATCAGTATAGCTGGAATAATTTTTTCTAATTTATCTGCGTGTATATAGATCATTTTTGTGAGTGGTGGTGTTAGGCATGAATTGTGATCAGAAGATGTCTGAACGTACTACATCATAGGTGAAACTCAGGATTGCAGAGTCACTTCAGTGTGACCAAAATGTAATTATACATGAATATACACTCCTTTTAGTAGGAGGTCCTAAGTCCCTTCATTATTCACAAAAGGGAATGGATATCTTTTGGATCTCAGTGGATGTAGAGATTTTGAAATCTTATTTAGGTATTTTTTGACAGTATTTCCTGATTCTTTCTGCATATTTCCATACAGTGAAACATAATTCAAATACCTAAACTGTTGTAAAGTGTAACAATTGTGATGCTATATGGCTGTCTTTATGTCATGCTACTGTGTTAGCAACCCAGATTGTCACTTACACTACTGGAATTTTGATTTCTGGTTTTGGTCTTTCTCTTGTGCTTTTTTAGTTTATGATGTTGAAATCTAAGCCTCAGTCTAATCTCATTCCATTGTTCAGGTCAATTTTTTCCCCTTTGTGTTTCTGTCAAATTTGCTAACTCTGTCCAGGTATGAAGCACAGTGATACACATGGTATTAAATACATGGGCTTTTTTACTCCCTTGATTATTAAACATCTATTTAAATCCATATATATAATTTGCCTGTACATTTCATTTGCATGATTGAATGCTTTTTTTTTTTAGTAAGGTACATTCTGTATACTGTAATACGCCAGTTCCAGAAGTTTTCAGAAAGAAGTATATTTCATAGTTTTCACTTTGTGGTCTATGAGGTATCTTATTTTTTGAGTAAGTATTGATTGCATAGTACAAATGTACAAGCCTTCCTTTTATTCAGAAAGAATCAGCTTGGTTGATGATGAACGAGAGCATTCATGGCAATCCAATAGGAAAAAAATACCTTGACAAGTTAGTAATTGTACTCACTGTAAAATTAAGTGTAAATGTTGATGTGCAATGACTTCTGTAAAATCAATATGAAAACCAAGATTTGACATTTTTATTTTAAGTATGGGACACTGTCTATGGGTTTCTAGTTCTCACAAATTTGTGTGAAATAATCCAGTATTGCCAACTCTATTGGTAAGGAATAGCCAATCCCTCCTTAAAAGGAGCCCAGAAGGACAAGAAAAGGTTAGCAGTGAACAAGTATTCTCATAGAAAATACTATATCCTACCATTTTTGTTAGTATACTAAAAGCAGAGTAAGCAAGGGAGATATAACTGTCTCTCGGATTAAATCCTTAATGCAGATGAATTAATCTTGGGTTCAGTCCAGTGTTTGTTAATAATAGCATCTTAAAAAGCCAGGAGCATTTCTAAAGACACTCTAAATTAGGGAGAGCAGAAGGTGCTTTATACTGAAAAATAACAATCAGGTTGTCATGGTGGGATGCAGTTCAACTCCGAGAGTACCTACACCTTCCCCTAATAAATTAACCCTCCATGCTGGTACTCATTGACAGAAATTTCAAGTTTGTTTTTTTTTTTTTTACACTTGTAAACACTACTGTAGATTCCTGCACAGTCAGAGCTTGAGGTCAGTCTCTTTATCCATGCCTCAATAAAGTGCTGCCTCTCGTCTGTTCTGAATATTCATGGTCCTGGACATCAGTGGCCATACCTGGAGCACTTTCCAGTTAAGCCTGTAAGCAGATAAAAGCTGCAGAGTTGTAATAAACAGGTTTATATAATCATATCTTGAGATATTCTGTGATTCTAGGTTTATTACATTGCATCCAGGGTTTCCCCCTATCCTTTACCTTATTAATATGCCAAGTGGTTCATTGATGATCTTTCCTTTGACACTTACAAATCTGCTTGTCCTGCAGACATTAGGTGCTATAAAGTTGTCATTCTCACAACACTTTGAAAATGCTGTTCTCAGGAAATTTTAGCTATTTCTCATTACCCTTCTTGACTGATCTTTAGTGTTCAACTTTGCAGTGCAGCTTGTAATATGAAAGCAAAAATAGAGGAAAGCAGAGGATGCTCATCAGTACTGCTGTTTAAAATCTTTGAGCAGTCACCAGTAGACTTTCAGTATTTCATACCTGCAGAGCAGGTCAGCTGGTTGCTGAATGAACTACGAAGCTGATTCAAATCTGATTCAATGTGCTTAAAATGACCTAAACTTTACTCGGCATCACCAGTTACAACACTCCCTGTTGCATGCTTAGATGCCCTTGTTGTCTGTCAGATAAGTCATTTAATCAACAGTTTGCATTCCTATGCAGCTATATAATTGCATAAGAGAGGATTAAAAAGAGTTTTCTCTCCCTATCTTATGCCATAACTGTTGCCATTTGCAAAATAAAATGTTCCCCTATATCTACCATTGCAGAAACTGGAAGAGTAGTCAGACGTGGCCTGTGAGAATATTTGCCTGCAGTCTGCGACACTCGGGTTCAAAATTCATCTCTGCTCTCTCATCAGTTTTGGGGAACTAGATAGACATATCTGCTTTGCTGAAATTTCAGGTTGGAAAATGGCATTACCTAGTTACTTGTTGCTAGAGCTGTACATTCCAGATGAAAAGAATTAGAAATCACTGTAAAGCACATTGCAGTAGAAAAATGTTCATAAGATACGGACAGTACTATCACAGAGACACAGTTTACCATCATTGGATAAAGTAAACATTTTTGATGGCATTACAAGACTTCATTGTGTCAAATGTTTTGATCATAACGGCTCAAAAATATACTATTCTGAACAAATAAACTCTTCTACTCTACATTTGTCAGATTTAGCCTCGAAAGACTTTAGCATACACATATGCTAAATTTGCTGATTTTGAAAGGAGGTAGGGAATAGCCTTGATGAACGGTTTTAAAACAAATAGAGCAGAGGACAGTGCCAAAGGAGAATAACAGTCAGAGAAAGTTCAATTCAGTCCATTGAGAAAGAACTTGGGTAAAATTTAGGCAGAGGAAATGGAAGAACAGTGATGGGAGGTAACAATATTTTTGGAAGGAAATGATCGCAAGGAGGTGGAACTGAAGGACTAGTCAAAGTAACCATGAGACTCATGTATAAGCTGGTGATAAGGAGAATAGCTCCCGCAGATAAGGCTGCACGTTCATTCTTAGGCATGCAACATCTAAGGAATCTCATGGGGAGTCCAGAGCAAGATACCACAGAAGCAAGGCTAGACAGGCAGAAGAGCAGATTTAAGAGTCATTAACGCTGGGAAATAAGTGAGTTCAGGACAGCTGGCAAAGACACCCAGGCAGTGACCGGGAAGAGGGAAAAGGGAATGATGACAGAGCCTTGAGAGGTGCCAGCAGAGATGGGGGAGAAATAGAGGATCCATCAGCACTAATTCTCTAATGCTGTCAGCCAGATGAAGAAACAATAAGCTGGTGTCACATAAACCTAAGGGTGGGAGTTTCTTGTGGAGTAGTAAGTGGCCTATGGTGTCAAAGGTAACAGAGCTATCAAGGAAGAATGAGCACAGAGAAATGACCCTACAAGAAATAGGCACTTAATGTGAAGGATGACAAGACAAATTAGATACTTGGCAGTATACCTAAAGCAACTCCTTCAGCTACTGCGACCACCTACATTGGCAGAGTAATTAGAAGATCTTCCAAATACAGTGATAAATAGCGTGATAGGGGCAGGGAGATCTATGCCTATTTATAAAGTGCCTGTCATCATAGTAGCCGGATATCACAGCAGCCAGTTAAAGAAAGATAATTGCTATCCAGTAGTGGAATATTTTCTTCAGTTTTGGTTAGACGTGTTTGGTATAAAAAGATATCTCAAATATGCAAAATTTTGTCAAGCATGACAAAAGCAGGGAAGGCCTCTCTACAGCGATGTACTGTGTACATCTTCAGGAATAGGGTATATTCATGCTTTGAACCTGAAATAAAAGCATCTTTCATAGAATTTTATAATTATGAACCTCCTCCTGAAGAAAAAAAAACCTTTACTAGCTTATGCAGAGAAGAGCTGGTGCACAATTTAACTAGCAGTGTTAGAAAATCGTGCTTAGGGCTTAGAAATAATGAGCTCCTAATGTGTTTTTCTAATCAAAGTATCAGCATGAAATTCACTGTATTTGGAGACCATCCTATTACCAAGGCAGCAGTGTATCAAAAGTCCACTGTGGATGTTATTTTTCTGTCTCATCTTTGAATTAGATTTGCTTTTGTCCCTCCCTTTTAATAGTTTTAAGTCAAAACCAGTAGAAAAAAGAGAAAAGCAGTGCTTATCACATCTGTTCTAGCTTCCTTGGACCAACAGCCATCCCTGTCGGTCTTAGTTATCCAACAGAGGTTCGATACACAAAAGTTTTTTCCCCCAAGATTTAGGCACATCGTAAATCAAATAGACAAGTCACATGATGGGACTTCTTTCCCTATTTAGTCTATTGGATGCAGACAGTCATGTGCTGTAGGTTCCTCAAGAGCTTATTTTCTGACAAAAGCATAGCATTGTGCAGTTCACATATTACACCAGGCTTTTTGTGGATTTTACCTACCCAGGCAATATTTTCCCATCACAAAACCAGAAACATATTTCCACTACTGAATCCATATAATTGTAGCATCTGTGGACCCAGTGGTGTTTTTAAGGACTAATTTTTTCTGTTTCTTTCTTTGTGTTACGTTAGCAACATCCTTTATTCTTGAGAGATTGATTTTCTGTGTTACATTTTGTTTAAAAATTATGCATATGTATAATTCATGACAAACATGATTACGTTTCTAGGAATATGCAAGAGAAAAGCAGATTAGGTTTGTTTTATCTTCTTCATTAAACTAGTCAAAAGAATTCAGGTTGTCTTCACTTAATTTTTGCCTGGTTTTGATTATCCAAGTTATATGAAAATTGTAAAATTTCATGCAATTTCTTTTGATACTTTTTCCAATAAAACCTCCAAACAGCTATCCAGGCAACAGTCACTTGATCATTTTTGTTAGCCTTGTCTCAAGTCTACCCTCATATTTATGTAGACAGAAAAATACAGATATGGCCAAGCCTCTGACGTATGTTACAGGGGAGTGTGATACATTCTGGTATTAATGAAAGAACAAAGATACGGGAGGGTTGCTGAAAGCTCTTTCAACCCTGCCTTAGTTATGTAGTAAAATCTGCACCAAAACATATGTAAGCGTAGAGAAGTCAAGCAATAATGTGGTTATACTGATTTGCTTCATGGTATATGTGTATTAAACAGCAGTTTGATAGTTAGAGGTTGTATGGAGGCTAAGTCATGCACGCTGCTTGTCTACAGTGCTGCAGAATGTAACTAGGGATTGGTGTGCAGCCTTGTGCTTAATATACACACAGTGCACTTCCCATAGAAGCTGTCATGTTGAAAGAAAGTTGCAACAGATTCCATTAAAAAAATCGGAAATTATGTGCTTCACTCAACTTGAATTGCATAACACTAAACCATCACCCAAATTAGGCTCCCAAACCAACCTTTCTTTGGAAGAACATAGCTGGGAAGAGGAGGAAACACTGTCTTGCACTCATTAGCTTACAGGAAAGAAGTAGAAGGATGATGGATAGATTGGTTTTAATAGACAAAGGCGAAGGAAAGGGAGAGATGTTTAATACCCTAACCAGTTTAATGCCCTCCAACCTACTCCACAGCAGAGCTTGTGTAAGTGCAGAGAAGGGGAGTTAAACTGGTTTAGGGCCAGTCCAAACTAACCTCAATTTAGAAAGGCACAATCTGAGCTGGACTAGGCAAAAAGTTTTCAGACAGAAGCAATGCAGAAAAAATTGATGTTCCACCCCTGTAAAATATATTAACATAGGTTCAATTTTTCTGTTAGTGACCTCTTGCTTTAGCACATTCTTACGGTAAGAGGTTCACTGCACTAGCTGAGCAGCTGCTGCCTTCTGACAATGGAGAGAAAAAAAGTTGAATCTTATTTTTAAATGAAAAAGATTTACAATAAGAAAAAGTAATGTAAAAAGAATGTAACTTCCTAGAAAAAAAATCACATCGCTCTGATGCTTAGATTAAAAACAAGTTGTTTTACGCTTATACACAATGCTTGCAATCTGCAGCTGTTCACAAAAGACCAGAAGACTTTATATATAAGCAAGTAAGGTTGTTGGCTTTGTTCCCTTCTTTTCTTGTAAAGGACACGTGTACTTTACCTGTTCCAGTGTTACATCAAGGTGCTGTCCTTGAATCAAGACTTTATTTTTCTCCTTTTAACATTTGGGAGGGAGAGGAAAGGGAAAAAGTAATAATATTTTGGTTTTACTTTGAGAAGAATCTTTCATGCTTCATCTGTAAAGTGCTTTTCTAAGACTCAGAGTGCTAAGTATCCCACATTTTACAGATGGGGAAGGAACTAGATGAAAAATAAGTGCTTTACATTCAGATCTTGCACTGATGGTTAATCTTACGATTGCTCTTTCTTTTCCAGTAGCTGGCACGTCACCTCTATACAGTTCTGTTGCTCAACATCTAGGAATCACACAAGCTACGAGCTGCAAGAATACTTCAATATTTGACCATCCTCTGTCACATTGTTAGCTTCCCGATCTTTGATACAACCGATGGCATGGTTGATTTTACCTCCTACAGTTTGAGGTTTGTTGGCAACAATCACTTTAGAGTGGTGCTGGGATCAAGATTAGACTTTAAAACTGTTTTTTCCTCATCTCATTATAAAATCTTCTCTTTTTCCCCCTACATTTTTGCCTTGCTCTTTTCTTCCCCACCTATCCCACTCCTTTTTAAGGCACATCACTTCCAAGAATGTCATCAACACCGTACCTTTTTCTGTTTAATTTTATACCATTGTTTATGTTTGGCTTTCTTGGTGATTTCAGCATTAGGAGACCTACAGTGGATACGTAACCCCTGCTGGCAATGGTGTCGGCTTTGTGTACCAGAGCCCGAGCGTGTGCTAAAGCACGATCCCTGTTAATGTGGATATATGCAGTATGACCAATGTGCAGCTATACTGATCCCTTAAGGCCACCAACATCCTGCACTTTCGAGAAGCTCCATTACATTATTCTTTGGATAGTTCAGCTTCAGCCGAACAACCAGATCATAAACTTGTGACCAGCATCAGCTTTTCACTGTGGTTATTTACACAGAAGTTTGCCTGGAAGAAGGCTGGGTGGGAGGGTATACTAAGAAATACTCTTCTTCAGGAACAGTACAGAAACAATTAAAATAAACGTTACCTGAATCAACATTTATTAGTAATTAATCATTACCTTATCTGTATACTATCTGATTTTCCTACTGCTTAAGCAGTGAAACCCTGGTAAGGGCCTAAAAATCTTGTTGTGGTTTAACCTGGCAGGCAGCTAAACACCACAAAGCAATTCACTCGCTCCCTCCCTCACTGGGATGGGGGAGAGAATTGGTAAAAAGGTAAAACTCGTGGGTTGGGATGAAGACAATTTAATAGGACAGAAGACGAAGGGAAAATAATAAAAATGATAAAAGAATATACAAAACAAGTGATGCACAATGCAATTGTTTACCACCTGCTGACCAATGCCCAGCCAGTTCCAAAGAAGTGGGGCCTGGCCAGCTTTCCCCCAGTTTTATATACTGAGCATGACATCATATGGTATGGAATATCCCTTTGGTAAGTTTGGGTCAACTGTCCTGGCTGTGTCCCCTCACAGCTTCAAGTGCCCCCCAGCCTCCTCACTGGTAAGTCCTTGACTTAGTGTAAGCACTGCTTAGAAACATCTAAAACATCAGTGTGTTATCAACATTATTCTCATCCTAAATCCAAAACACAGGACTAGGAAGAAAATTAACTCTGTTCCAGCCAAAACCAGGACAAATCTACTTTCATATTCTTTTCAAAGGCTGCCTGCTTTATTGGTAGGTTCACATCCAGAGCCCTAAGTGTGTTGTATGTTTTAAATGCAGCTCTCCACATATGTATGCTTTCTACTTGTGAGGGATAACATCATTGTCAGGAAGCCAGTCATACCACTTACTTCTCCTGGTGGCAATTAGGACTCAACATGGTTTTCTACTGTAAGAAAGAGGAGTATCTGCATTTCTGGAAGGTCAGAGCTTCAATAGTAACCCCTGTATATCATACACAAAGCCTCATTTACTATGCTTATGACCCCTTTCTGTAGCCATCTACCTTCACTTGATCTCTCATCTTACTGTTTCAAACAATAACTTTTCTCACCTTGCTGTTGTTATAGTCCAGTGCATATACACAACATAACAGCAGGTATTTTGCTTGCACAGATGATGACTTCCCTGGAAAATGCAATGAGATGGGCTGCCATTACCCTGTTACTAAAGAGCTAAAATTTCTTATCAGATTTCCAAAGCCCACAGCCGTAACACTGCATGGAAAATCAGACTCCATGACTACAGAGGAACCTAAATGTACTTTCATGTTTACATGTTATAATCAATCACAGAATCGTTAAGGTTGGAAAAGACCTTTAAGACCCTCAAGTCCAAACATCCACCCAGCACCACTATGCCCACTAAACTATGTCCTGAAGTCCCACGTCTACATGTTTTTTGAACAATTACAGTGATGGTAACTCCACTACTTCCTTGGGCAGCCCATTCCAATGTTTGACCACTCAGTGAAGAAATTTTTCCTAATATCTAATCCAAACCTCCCCTGGTGCAACTTGAGGCCATTGCCTCTCATTCTATCACTTGTCACATGGGAGAAGAGACCAACACCCACTTCAC
>NW_010552505.1:0-212 GCF_000687285.1 Phaethon lepturus
ACCTGGGGGCTGCAGGGCTGTTCTCTCACGTATTCTCACTCCTCTCTCTGCTGCTATTCTATGCAGTTTTCCGCCCTTCTTAACTCTGTTCCTCCACAGGCACTGATGGGCTCGACCTTGGCCAGCAGTGGGTCCGTCTTGGAACTGGCTGGCACTGGCTCTATGGGGCAAAGGGGAAGCCCATGCGGAGGCTGGGTGCAAGCTGGTCCAAC
>NW_010552505.1:233-52547 GCF_000687285.1 Phaethon lepturus
CCCAAAACCTTGCCACGCAGACCCAGTACAAACGGTTTGTCTCCCCTTCCCCTTTTTTGGAGCTGATGATCAAAATTTTGCTTTGTGTTCTGCACTGACCTACGTTTGCTCGAGAGGGACACAGTTCAAAACAGAGATCAACAAGGCCAGAAGGGGAAGGAAGACGACCCCCTCCTCCCCATCCCGAGCTGGTCAATCGCTTTAGCCACCTTTTTGTATCTTTACTGGGAACGAGCCAGGCATTTTTTCTGGCTTAGTGAGGAGAAATTTTTTAGCACATTGTGCTTTAACTAACATACCTGGATTTAAATATACATTGGCCAAAGCTTCTCTTTTGGATGACTGACAGTCTAGTCAATTTGAGCAGCATGAAGTTATTCCTCTGCCATGTAACCTTGAGTCTCTTCCCCACGCCCCCACTTTTCCGCCAGGTGGATGTATGCGTGTCCGTGTATCTTCTGCAAGTGATTCGAACTTCTTTACTTGCTTTTAAATCCACAATGACTAGATCTTCCTCTCCTCACTTCAGTGCATTTTAAATGTGTTCTTTATGTCAAATAGGAGAAAACATTTCCAACGGGACCTTGCTTTCTACCTGCAGATACAAATACAGACAGGATTGCCAGCACATACATTTCAATTAGAAACATTTGCAAGTTGATGACAAAAACCAGACATTCCTCTTTCACCTCTACAAGCCCAATCACCAATAACAGAATCAATAAATCCCTTGGGAAGCTACAGAACACACCAGGCGAGTGCACTCCTCGTGGTTAAATGCAGAAGGATACCCAAGGAGGAATATTCTGCTGTTTTAATATCTATGTCTGCATCCCAGGGAACTCTTTGCTCCCTTCTGGGGCATCCAGCACCGGCTCCTGGCAGATGCCAGATGCTCGGACTTAGCAGCCAGCACAGGCTCGACAATTTTCTGCACCTACTAGAATTTCTTACTTGTGTTGCCACAGCAACTCAGCATGCCCAGGTTGTGTGAAGACAGTCATCTGTTTCCATAGGAACAAAGCATCCTGGCCTGCCGCGAAACTTCAGCCTGGGAAAACATGAAATTTGGCCAATAAAAGGACAATCAAAGATTGAAAGGCGGGTAGTTAACTAAGATGAGAACCTGTATTGCGTATGTATAGGACTGTACGGAGAGACAGGCAGGGAATATATACTCTGTCCCAGGACTAAGTAAATTTGGACTCTGATTAGAAGGTTAAGTCACTGATCACACACGCTGAGAGCTCTATAAAAATATGAATTGAGTTTTTTTCCCCCCAGTGACTGACAACTTTAATATTTACAATATCTGCTCAAGAAGTTGAAATGTGGGACTGGGATATGGAGAGTTTGGGGTGTTTTCAATCCAAATTTCTCCACATTTTTGCTGCTAGCCTAGGAAAATCACATAGCCCCTGGTCTGAGTACATTGATTCACCTGTAGAAAAGAATAAAATGAAGCAAGCTTATTCTTGCTAACAATTGTGTGGAAACAGGTATGTTAATAAGACCATTTAAAGTAAGATCAGGGAAATAGTAAACCTGTTATTCTTTTAGTACTGTATAATTAAAAAAAAAAAAACTAAAAATATACAGGAAAAACCTGCATTGAAGACAGTTACCAAAAAAAGAAAGAGAGAAAATCTAAATCTGATTTCACAGCACTTTGTAAGTATTGCCACAGAAAGACTCCATCCTGACTACAGCTACTCTTGGAAAAATCTCCGCTTCAGTTCTATTCAGGTATTATTACTTCACATCACTAGGGATCAAAGACCTAAATGAGATTTAGGCAGCCAACTGGGCTTTGGATGTGTAGAAAACATTGTTTGACAGGCATGAACTGAAGGGGGAAAAAAAAAAAAATCTTGTATATAGGCCTGGCTTGCTACCGAACATCTCAAAAGGCACTGGACACCCTGAATCCCGCACCGAGCTCAGCTGAACCAACTCTTGGACCTGCACAGGCTGTGCTGATTTAAGCTTTAGTGATTACAAAGGGAGCTTAGAAATTTGGTTCAGCTGCAGGCACCTCATTTTAGGCATCTCAGTTTCAAGCTAAATCCTGTTCTGGGGAGATTCTTAAAACAGCCAAAACTCTGAACTGTAAAGTGTTTAAATTCTTGTAATTATTTTTTTTTCTGTCATTCCCTCCCCCGTAACTTTTAAACATGTAATAATATGTATGGATGAAAGAATGGGAAAATATCTCAACAGGTTCTGCCTGACCAAGGGATGGCAAGAGCTAAGGCACATCAGTTCTGAGTTATAAGCATGAAAATTAATTTCACTTTTTAATTACAGTTGTGGTGTAGCAGGGTATCAGTACCTGTGTTCACACACAGTGCACCCGAACCTCTGTAATTGAACCATCACAATTAATTGACTCATCATTACAGAAGCTCAGTGGATGGGAATATGGGATCATTCTTTAAATTCCCCCTGGGGCAGCTCCCACTGTATCTCATGCAGTTTGTGCTCTTAAACATGTTGATTAACATCAGGTTAATCAGTGGTCCCTGCTACAGAACTGATCAACTTGTACATAGATGTTTGTAAATAGTTAATAGAAATTATTCCTTCAGAAACAGTAACATAAGACCAAGGACAGTCTCTTCTGCATAGTTAAGACATTTAAGAGATGCTTTGTCTGTACTGAAGACAATCAACAGCAACGCATCGTGCATGTTCTGGAGCGTTCATGCAGGACCATGGGTTACAAGAACTGAGCAGAACCAGTTTTGAGAGTCTCACCTGGTGCAGCTGATGACGCTGCTGCAAAGACCATTGCAACTCTTGTCACCACCCAGTTGGCGACTGACTGTCCTGGTTGGGACATTTCTGATTGTCCGATTCCCCGCTGTGAGCCATGTTCCCACTAAATTGTATTTTCTTTTTTAACAAACACTGTCTATGAGTACCTGAGCAATGCCTGCTACAGACTTCACTCCTCTTGTGTCAGCCTTGATATTTATTCATCTCACTCCTCTTGGTGAGCTGAATCAACTCAAGGTGGTAAAGAACTTATCCAGAAGAAGAAACACATGAAAAAGCACTAGTTTAAGGAGCTAAATGACCTCCTCAAGGTGCTTCACTGAGCAGAGTTGTCCACAGCTTGCAGGAGAGGCTGTGGGGGACTGCACCACCCCTTTCCCCAGCACCCAGCTATGGGCTCAGCACAGCCACGTGAGTAAACACAGGTTAATTCCTGGGGGTTCGTACCAACGCTCATCTTTGCTTTCACCTACTTATTACAGCTGCACATGATAAGGCTTCCCCCCTCCCCTTATTTGTAATAGATGAGTATAGTTTCATATTAACTAACACATTGTTTTCCAGCTATACTATTTGATTATTACTGTCTCTGCAAGCTTTCACCTGTAACCTCTAATCACCCAGTTCTGTTAGGATTTCATTTTGTAAAAACCTGTCATCAGTATACATAAACAGTACCTATGCTCTATTACTTTCAGCAAAGAGAAACCGACTTGAATTGTAAATAATTTTTTTTTCATTTCCTTAAAGAATACTTCTCTACATTCTATTAACTGTTTCTACCTCTAAAACCATTAAATATGATACATAGTCTTAATCTGATTTGCAGGCATTAAAAAAGAGTAAACAAGCCAGACACAGCCACTGAATATGCCTACAATTCTAAATATGAATTCATCCTTTTTAACGAACTTTATTTTTCCTAAGTAGGCTAGCTACCATACTATAAGTAAAAGGATGGTATGGGAAAAACTGCCAGATAATTCAAGCATCCAAATTTACAGATTTTGTCCAGTAATCCAGTACCGTAGGCAAAGTTGCTTGTTATTTATTTACAAAAACACATGTATGGCTACAACACTCCAATAGTTGCATGCTTCAAGGAAAAAAATCAGCTACTGCTGCTGTCATCCTTACTGCAAAACAACAGGTTAAGTGAATACATGTGAAAAATTACAATAAACAGAGGAGGTATGTGGTCTTCAGAATGTGATGGGTGGCTTATGCTCTTCAACAACAGAATCTGCATCGAACTGAACTAAGAAGGAACTGTTACTATGAAAAAGTAAGTGTGCACACATTGATAGAATCAAAGGATAGTTTGGATGTGAAGCAATCTCAGGAAGCTTGCAGTCCAGACTAGGCTGCTCAGGGCTGTATCCAGTCAGGTCTGGAAAGGCCCCGTGGGCAGAGACTGCACCACCACTCCGGCAGGTTCTTCCAGCCAAAATTTCCATAGAATGCTACTCAAGAACTGTGCTGGAAGCATTTGCCTGAAGATTTGAAGCACTTAATTTCTCTGGCATGTTTTATAAATAACAGAAGCTCCTTTGCAATATACCTTATAAACACCAGCTCACACAGGAACGCAGAATAGTTGCAGGAATGTGCCTGTTTGATCATCTCACCAGCAATAAAGGTTAGTTACAAGAGAAAACCAGACTGTCAGCAGCTCCATTTTAATAGCCACATAAGGCTGTGACCCTACCTAATGCAAACAGGCAGACTATGAGCATTACAATCTTCAAAAAAAAACATTTTCTCTTGTTAATATAAATTATCCTTAATTTTAGATGTTCAGGCTGATTTCCATCACTTTAAGATTTTATTATAAAATTTATAATCTGCAACGAGTCTTTCAAGTTATTAGAACAACATAAGTAAAACTTAAAGTTACACTTCAGCCACTTTTAACAAATGGTATCATATCTAGATTAGAAAGCTGAAATAATGTCAAATGGCCATTTGTTGCTAAGCTACTCGTGCAAAGCAAGTTATGCGTAATAACAGATCTATTCAAAACTTCAAAGGAAATCAGAGGCTGTTAGAAGTATGGCAATTCATCCTAAATTACATCTTAAAAATCCTCAAAGTGCCTGAAGTTTTGAGAGCCTGTCTTGGGGAAAACAAGCAACTCTGCTCATCTCACCAGGAAGTCCACTTTGGAACTTGGAAATGACTGTCCCTCCACTTAACTCCTCTACAGATGTCAAATTATGACTGCTCTCAGCTACGCACTTGGATGTGATCTCGATTTCAATCTAGATCTTAATAATTTAAGCAAAAGGATGCTTAAATAGATATTTTCCCTATTGGAAGTGTAGAATGCCATGCTTAAAGAGGTCCTCCTGAAGTGGTGTGGAAGGAATCACCGTAGGGATATCATCCTTGCCAAGGTCAGAGCAATTGAAGACTGTAGGTGTAACCGAAACACTTGGGGATAGTTCTCCTTTTTCCAAACACGCAGCCCGAAAAGCCACATCGCAGACCTATCTACAAGAGAAGAGAGAGGGGAAATGCGTCAGTCTTCTACAACAGCATTTTATGAGATGGCGAGTTTGTTTCTGAAAATTCCCACTCAAATTGTGATTTCATGTGCAGATTTTATGGGTATAACTTCCACTAATCTGTCTGGTGGGTTTATGTTTTAGCTTGGTTTTGGTTGGTTGGTTTTTAAAAACACAAAATCAGGATGCAGCAGTCTGATGTAAAAGGCAGAAGATGTATTTCCATGATATTGATAATATACTTTCTTATGAGAGAGGAGAAAAAACTGTTTATTTCAATTGCATATAGCATGAGCCACTGATGTTGAGGTCACTGATGCATGAAGTTTATGATCGTCTTTTAAAATAAGGCGGGTGTTGCACAGATTTGTAATGCAGGAATTTTTCTAGAAAAGCAGCTAAGGGTTATTACAATAAAAGATACACCTACATGAATGTTTCTACGGCTTCTCCCAAAAATCAATTTCACTCAGGGAAAAAAATGCATGGTAAGAGACAACAGAGCAAATTTTTCCACCTTACTGTGTAATGAATCTCCTCCAGAAGAATCGGAACAACTGACGCAGTGAAATAATAAACACTGTGTAAACAAAACATTAGAATGCTTTTTTTGGTTAATGAAGACCTACTGAATTATTGCATTCTCCAAATTCCTTCTATTTACTGGGTGGTTTTATTAAGGATGCTTTTCTAGGAACAATTCTCTCTTAATGAACATACAAACATCTCTTTCAACAGCAGCAAATTATCAACCATGCCACTTCACATTGGCTCCTCTGACCTTGTTTTAATCAGTCTTTGAATATGTAATTATTCCAGAACTAGAACTAATATATTTGCAAACTGGATTTTCCTATAAGCAGTTGTCTTCCTCACATTTACTATAGCAACAAAACCCAAGAAGCTGAGTTTTAACAATACAACTGGCAAATAATTGTTACAATTTATAATCCCTTTTCACTATCAGCAGCATGCAGCAGCTAGCTATCATGCAGTCTTACTAATGGGTTACAATATATAGTTGGGATTTTGATCTGTATGTCTTGAACAACAAAATGCAATATAAACTGTATTAACTATTGTATTTTTCATGTTTCTCATGTTTGGACAAACAAGTATTTTATGAAAAGTCTCTTGGCAGACATTCTTTACTTGAGTACTTCTGTACTCAAGTATTTAATTCTTCAAGATACTGTTTTAATTACACAAAATATGTATCTACAGCTGTAAATGTAACAAATTAGGATGAAGAGTTTATCCAAGAATAAGTTCCAAACAAAGAGCTGGGAGACTGTATATGTCCCTTTTTCCCCATAAATGATTTTCTATACAAGTTCCCTGTTTGACCCTAAACAACCAGTAATTAAGCCACTGCCTTTTGATAAATGTTTCGAATTTCCTTTCAGAAAACTAAAGAGAGTTTGTTTCCTGGTGAACTACCATCCAGAGATGGCACAGAGAGCTGATTCAAGAAAGTGTTTATCTGACATTACTCAGGTGATAGGAAAATATTCTTCTGATGTAATCTTATACTTTTAGTCTTACTCCCTTGGAAAATGTAGCTCTTCTCTGGTCAATCTCTGCAGAGCACATGAGAGCCTATTCCCTCTCTTCTCTGAGGGTGGTTGAAACACTGACACAGGTTGCCCAGAGAGGTGGTAGATGCCCCATCCCTGGAAACATCCCAGGTCAGGTAGGACGGGGCTCTGAGCAACCTGATCTAGTTGAAGACGTCCCTGCTCATTGCAGGGGGGGTGGACCAGATGGCCTATAAAGGTCCCTTCCAACCCAGACTATTCTATGATTTTATGTACTGTGTCACAACAGCTACTTATCCAAAATACTTTCTTTTGTCCTTCTGGATAAAGGCAGATAAGGACAATCAAAGCACAAAGGGCAGGTTATTGGCAAAGTAACCTGTGAAAACCAAAAATCCTGAGAGGGAGGTAATTAATGAAATTCTTTTACACAGGAGGCCATCCCATCAGATCTTAGGTGACAGGAACAGGAGAAATTCCTCAGTATCCTGTGGAAGATGTAAGGTTCAGTCATTAATAACAAAATGTAATTTTTTGAGTCACCACAGTAATCTTGCAGTTGTGACAGAAAAAATAATGAGATTCAATGAATGTTTTGTTTTCCCAGCATAGCATTGATGTTCCTGCTCACCGGAAGAGAAACTTGTTCAGAGCTTTGTAGTACAAATCTCCACAAACAATGCACTGCAAAATTGTAACTGAAAACATTTAGAACCTTCTAGATGACAAAATGATAACACTACCACTGTCTCTTCTGAAATAACTTGTGACCTATGGGCAATGACTGACAACCAGATCATTTTCTAACTTCAAGTCCAATAAATGAGAGGGCACTGAAGAGATGACAGCTCAGTTTAGCATAGCCAGTCACTGTCAGATAGGAATTTAACCTTTTTAAAGGGTATTACTGAAACATTTGTCATGAATGCTGAAGTATTAATGCCACAACCGCAAGTCTGGCTTCTTAGGAAGAAGAAATACCCATTCAACACAACAGGAGGATGTAAACAGTACTAGATGTCATATGAAACAATGCTTACAGATACAACTGACAACATCTAGAAGGGACATAGCAGCTTTGCTGCTTTTCTCTCCCAACTACTATTAGACAGCAGATTACTACCTCATGATAACTACTTTTAATAATGAAGTAAAAACCCCCACTGATTCAATTAACCTCATTTAATACTACTGCAACCTGTCAAATATTTTTTAGGTACTTCTATAGTCCTTACCCTGGTATCTTCAGGCCATAAATTGTCATGCTTCCATCTTCAGAATGTCTCATTCCAAGGGATGCCTGGTATCAGTGAGGTCACACAGAAAGTTTTGTGGGAGACCAAGACTCTCTGCCTCTGTTCTGAGTTCTCAGCTAGTGTCCTAAGCTCATGCAAACCTTTCTATATGGCACTATAAACTGAAAATACAGAAAACTTACAAAAATGCATAATGTCATGTAAATTTTTTATTATCATTATTTGATGTAAATTTTATATTTTACCAAAGGTACTTTTATTCTTTGTTTACAAAGCCAAAAATGTATCTGGATCACTTGCAAGTCAAATACAGATATCAGATGAAAAAGAACATTTTTCAATGACCGATTACCTGAGTTACAGTGGAATATTTAATTTCAGACAGTATTGCTCTGAATACTTTTTACGGTAAGAAATAATAAAAGTTTTTTCAAGTCAAAACCTAAATCAGTGCTTCTCATAAATTTAAGAATTCTCATGAACCAACAACAGAAAGTATCTTACATAATGTATACTATACATTTCTGCTTGCCTCTACAATAAATTAATACCCTGGATGACTTAAGTATTAGCAAAAATATTTACAAAAACAAGATAAAACACAGTATAAAATTTTTTCAAAGATGTATTTCTTCCAAGAAACAGTTTGGTACCAAGAGTGAAATTTCAAGTCTTACAAAATTGCTTCTCACTTATTTAAATTCATGAAGGTAAATAAATAAGATTGATTTATACAAATAAACATTGATATCCTCATATGGGTTTATGCAGTAAAAGCGTATATCTCTTCTTGGGAGTATCCAAGATCCTTCAGGTATCTGAAAGTCAGAAATCAAGTTGGTAATATTAATATTTGGAATCTAAAACCCACCACAGAGACACAGTTGAAGCATAACTTTAGCACCACTATCTTGTTTGCATTCAGACATGCACAATGAAGTTTACATTTGCAAATACGTTTAGAAAACAATTCATGCCCAGGAGCTCATATGTACTACATGATCTTTTAGGATACTGAAAACATTTTCTAAAAATAAATACACATATAATTTGAATTATCTCCAATTTCTCAGCAGGTAGCATAATGATTGGCCAATTCCACCCTCCATTAAATCCATGCACCTGACTTCAGTAGGGCTGCAGAAATGCAACTGATGTCCTTATTGGTTCAATATTTCGAAGCTGGGACAGCAAAAGTTAAAGGGCCTTTTATCTTTAAATATATAGCATACAAAATAAGGAAAGTAGTAGGAACAGACATAAATGCATTAATTAAAAAAACAAAAATTGAGAGAAGTGCTTGTGATAGAACAATTGCTTTGAATTTTACAACTTAGTTTGTCAAGCTAACACCAACACAGAAAGCTTATTTCCTCTTATAGCAGTTTTTCTATGAATATCAAATTAAAAGCAGCATTAAAGAATTCAGGGAAAAAAGGTTAAAGAGAAGGTCTTAGAAAGTTTTGGACAACTTACTAGAGCAATTTACACATTGCTGATATTTACTTAGCTACATACTAAATATACTCAAGTATGATGCCAGGTGGGTTTTTTTTGTTGTTTTTAAATTAAAAAGGTTTTTTTGCAAAGCAGAAAATGGTAGTCTTTCAAAAATGGCTTTACAAGTCAGGAACACTATGGCTGGTTAGGTGATAACATTTTTAAAAATTCCTCATCCTCTAGTTCATAATTTACAATACTCACTGTACTCCTTGTTCTGTAAAAAGTGTTGGACCACAGATGCAGATAAGCACTTTGGAGTCTTTTCTGCTTCTTTTCACAAACTCAGAAAGAAAAGATGAAGAAATCTTCCCCTCTTTACCCACCCAGTCCTTTGTTGGTTGTGAAAGAATGAATTGAACCTCAAACCTAGTAAGCAGAAGAAAATTTCATAAATATTGCCTCTGATTAGAAATCTGCTACACAAAATGCAAGTGACCAAGACACTTATGTTTCCTGTGATTCCTGTGATTTCCTGTTCTGCTTAGTTCCTGCTGCACAGTATTAGATCTCACAGACATTTAGTTGTTCCTACCAATCAAGTCAATCAGATCACCTCCAGTATTGTGTATTTAATTATTTAACACAATCTTTCAATCTTAAAAATTCTAGCTGTACATTTCAGCTTACAAAGAAAACCAGCTAGTACCAATCAAGACACTAAAGCACAGATTTTACCGTTCTGTTACTCACACAAATGTTGGTGTAGCTCAATACACAAGCAGTAAAATAAGAATGTTTAGCTAAACTTGTGAAAATGTCAGTACAATTTCATTAATGAGAAAATACTATGACTGGTTTCAAAGACTCACTAACAGAGTAGTTACTGAGTAAAAAAGAAGGACTCATGTATCTTAGGCTCCTATTGAAAGGGAGAAAGGGTTTCTACTGTAAATTTGCACAATGTCTAGACTATGAAGCTTTGAAGGTGCCAGAGATCACCAGGTTATGAAACAGTATTGATTTTTCACTTCAGTGTTGTGATGGAACAAGTAAAATGAATTTGTTCATACAATTGCAACTAAGAATTAAATAAGCATAAACAAAACGTACTTCTATCATGTAAAAGCTAGGCAGTGACAATTTTTCTAGCGATAAAGCAAGGGTATTGAAATTAAAAGGCAACCTTATATTCCTGTCTTCTGACAGAACTATGGCCTGCTAAACTAAATTGGCATTATATGTGCACTAGTTAGATTGTAACCGAGGGAAAAAAATGCAACAATTAGACAGTAAGTAAAAATTAAAATAATGGGCCTAATTTAAGCTTTGAATTTCTAGATAAACATTTTCTCAAGTAAGTGACACCAAAGAGGCTTTTCAAGACTTCTCTAAATTCAGAATGTTGCTCCCAGGGTACACTATCCTTCTCTATCACTTCCGTGCTTCTCTTTGCATATCTGTATCTCCTATTGCCAAGGCTAATTTTCTTCACCTTCAAAAAGCTTCTCAGGCAGTCTTAACAATCATCTCATCTAACATATCGTCTCCAATAAACACCTATTAAACACAAATCAAATCCCTGGCTTCCTATGGGACCTACAGAATACAATGACATAGCCTGCTGCTCTGAATCGCTGGCCAGTATAAGTACATCTCCTTCCACTCCCTAGGTCTCCTTAAATTCTTAGCTGAGAGTTTCCAGAATCAGGATCTGTCTTTGTGCCAAAGCTGTACAGTTAGTCTAAGCCCCAAGTCTTGTTCTCTTACACACTGGGATGGTACAAGTTGTTCTCCACAAGACTTTTAAATACCTTTCATCTTTAAGAGCTAATTGCTCTAGTTGGTTTCTCCAAAGTATGTCATCTTCTGTTTTATTGAAGAAGATCAGCTTCACTGTCCTTAACAACAACAACAAAAAAATTAACTGCAGATTGTTTCTGTATTTGAAACACAGGTTAATGAATCAGAACTTATTACATTATACAGGAGCCTTTCAGTTACATATTTTGTTTTTCCAACTCTGCAATCCTCAAATCCTTTTGCCACTAACCCAATATAGTTTCTTTCTTGCTGTGCCTGAAAGTCCATTGGACTTGTGACCTCTCTTCTAAATGTCATAACCCTGTCTGCAGTTGCAACCTCTAGTTCAGGAACTGGTGTCCTAAGAAAAATAAAAGTCTCTTGAAGTTACTAAGATGTGACTGAAATTACAATATAGCTTGCAAACTTTTATCTAGAGGTCTCTCAATATTGTTTGAGCACCACTACTTCAGTTAATAGCTGGCATCTGAACTCTGTACACCTTTTCAATATTACATACACCAGCTTGTACAGGTAAAACTGGAATTTCAAGAAGGTTATGTCAATATCAATTTAATAAAGATGAAATCTAAACACATAGGAATAAGAGGAAATTAACTCATAACTTGAAGCAAATTCCAGCTCTGTATCAGGTGATCCTATTCCTACTTTATTTGTTGATTTATAAAATCTGTTTATCTGGAAAACGATTCCTTACAAGCATTATTTTTGCCAGATCACATTAAAAAAATGCTCTGTCATTAAAGTCAGTGCTAATATGTCCTCAGATTTTCATGCTACAGTGGAGATAGAACACAAAAAGAGTGACTTTACAAAATAGAATTTACCATTTGATGAAGCCACATAAACCTAACTTCTCCTTTATTGCTAATGTCAGACTAATACCCTGGGGACAACTGATATAAGACAGGTGATGTGCTGTTAAACGCAAGCAGTTCCTGAACTGCACCCCACAGGGCTTTAAGTGACTGTTGTTTTTTCTACTCAGGCACAGCTCTGAGCAGGGAGAGCATGTTGCTGCAGTGCCAGAAGCAGTAAGTTCAGTGCTCTACCTGCAGGAAGCCGGAGCCCTGGGATACCTGGCACAGAAACACATGCAGAACGACATGGGTACCTGTCAGCTAAGCCTGCTGGTCCTGCAATTCCAGCTCCATAACATGGCACTCCACTACCCAGCGTCCCTTTTCCATGCGGTCAACCTTGCACTAGAGACGAGTGCTAGACACAGTACGTTTATGATGCTGTGCTGAAACCATTAATTTCCATCACCTCCTCCTCTGTACCTTCCAGACAGCAATCTTTCACGCATGCACACCACATATGCTAGGGCTTCTGCAGGGAGTTCATGATCTCCTGCTGTTCTTCAACTGCAGTTTGAAAGCCTATATTCTCCCAGTCTGAAGAGAGCACATTTTTTTGACTTCTAACCTTTTCCTCTTTTGCAGTTTGGTAGCACTTCAAGATACCAGGAAATCTCTTACAAGCTACAGCTGATGTCAAAGATAAAGAGATCATCTTCTACTTATAAGAAGCACGTTCATGTTCTGCTGCCAAAATATAAAACTGAAGTATGACTGTTGTATATAATACACATCATCAGTAGTGTTATTGAGAAAAAGAAGTTCCAGATGCATTACAACTCAAAATAAGTTACAATGTACAAGCTTTGGAAAACTTGCCTGAACAAAACAGCCCCGAAACAGCTATGCTGCATCTTTAAACATTAAAATCATCTTGTTCAAAAGCTAGCACGTGCCAAAAATCTAGGTTCCTTACATGCTTCCCAGGGCCCACTACCCTGAAAACAAGGAAAATAAAGCTCACTTCAAGAATGTAGCGCTGTCAAAGCTGGCACGGTGCACCACAGCATCAAGTGTTACTCAGGCCGGGAAAAAAGTCACTAAGAGGTGCATAGGAAAGCCATGCATTTTGTTTACTGGGCACAAAGGTACAAATTGGTTATTTGGCGAATAATGCTTTGAGACACTCTTACTGATACTCCTCAGTGTAGATAAATATATCTGCTGCAGTACTACTCAGTACTCAGCACTATAAAGAGAACAGAAAAATCCCAAAACTTGGAATGAACTTGTAAGAGTTTTGCTAGAAATGAGGGAGAAAACAGCTAAAAGGAAGAGGTAAGGATTTAGATATCATCCCCACTGGTACAGAAGAGCTGGTTGAGAGAATGATGATGGAAGTTTAGATAACAAATAAGAAACTTCATCAGCCCTTTGGAAGCAAATAGGGAGAATCTAACATACTGGAAACTACTTCAAGAGATGTAGATTTTAATAAATTCAAGAAACTGGTATGCAAGGTCTGACAGAAATACATACAGAGAGAGGAATTAAAGAGACCGTTAGAGGATTTTAACACAGAGGAAGAGGAGGAAGTAGAAAAATTTACAAAATCACCTTCAAAACAAGAATGATGATGAAAGTGGGACACTATATTGAAAGTGAATATGAGAAAAGAGTGGTAATTTAGGAATGAAAAGCTGGAGACAAAACAAGATGCAACTATGAAGTTGCTACAAGCACCCTATACTTGAGAAAAGCGTTAGCTCTCTACCTAGTGTTTAGCACTTCTGTGCCTCAGTCTTCTTTAAGAAATATATCCATGTGATTGCAGTTATAAACCACCAGTAAAATGAGGCAAAAACCTCATCTTAAAAAGGAAAAAACAGCATAGAGGACTGATATTCTTTTTTAATTAATACTTCGGCTAAATACAATTTGGCCTGTAAGAGAAGAAACAAGGCTGAAGGAAGAGCATTATGACTTCATGAACAACAGGATACTGCAGACAGCAAGAGAACAAATTGTTTTCCACATTTACTGTAGGCAAGAAATAACAGACTTAAAAGATAATAGGGAGACTTTGGCTAGACAGTAAGAATGGAAATCCAATGCTCCAAGCCCGTTACATCACGGCAAACGGTGCCTAGGGAAGCTGCGGATTCTCCAGCGTTCACAGTGCAGCCCCAGAGGTTCAACAGCACTCACCCAGCCCTTACAGACAGAGGCTGCTTCACCCTCAGGTGACAAGTTGGTCGTTATTCAGATCCTTCCTTATATACATATAATCTCATGTCTATAAAATTACATACATATATATACACACACATATATTAAGGACACTCTTGTAATATTTTCCCAAACAAGAAAGTGTGGATTAAAGAGCAAATATAAGCCCAAGAAACTAAGTTGCCTAGAGCAGTCAGAAAAACGAAGCTTTAACTGTCTACATATAAACAGAACCTGTATCATATCATATCATTCCAGTGCCTAACAAGCCTCCACGGCGAGCAGAAAAAATTCATTTACTTTGACTAGTAAGGAAACAGATGTTGCTGCATCCTAAGCTAACTGTGAGCATGAAGTTCCCATAAGTAATTCTGCTAAAGAGCCACTCCGGTCATCTTTCAAGGACAGGGTAGGTACAAACTCTATCTGTGCAGTAGTAGTCTTTCACACGTTATCTACTCTGTTTATTCTGATTATGGACAAAATGTCAAAATTGGCATCTTTTACTATGCTCTTCTTAGTTTTGCTTTCATATTATCACAACTACCTTTACCTGACATAATAGTTTTCCCTCAAGAAGAAGAAGAAAAAAATTATCCCAAATGCCTTTAGTACTGCTTCCCAAGCATTTTGTCAGATGACAGATCTATCTTCTGGATTCACAAAGCCACCCAGCCACTTGTTATTCGCTACTGACAATATAGGACTCTTTGGAAGAGCCGAACAGTACACAGTCTCTCTGTTCACAAAATAGGATTACATATAATTCTTGAATAATAAACAATACAAGAATAATGTCTGCGTTTAGATTTTTTTTCTAGAAACAGATTTCTGCAGTACTTGTCATCCTTTTTAGCTTTACTATGATGACTAGTGTCCAATTAATCTCCCCGTGCTGTTTTACAATATGCTTTGTAAAGATGTAATGAACCGAAACATCCTGTGCTTATATTGAATAAAATTCAGTATTAGAAATTAATCTCCATTAAAAGAGTCCAAATTCAAAAGTACAGGAAACAGTAGGAAGTCTGTTGAACTGTCCTCTGCAACAACTTTAAAGAAAATACAGTTCAAGTATATTTTTAATTTTTATACTCTCTCAAATTACAATAGTTCACTTTGACAGAAATGTTATCTGCTAAGAAATTCTGCAAGATGTGATTCTAGAGGAAGATTTTTGCCAAAAACAATGCAAGTACACCTCATCTCTATCAAAGTATGCCCCTACAGTAACTCTTCACATTTCCTTTTAAAGTTGAGCTATTGTATATTCTCTTACAGTTGTAAATAGACGATCACATCAAGCAGGAGTTCTAGTTCTGGGGTTCTGAAGGACATAAGGGGCCAAAACAACCTGTTCACTTGACCAAGAACAAACAGATTTTACAAGAGGGGCACAGAATGCATATACAATACACACCTTTTTGTGCATTTGAATATACTTAATGCAAGGTTTACATAAGTCACACTTTTGTGGAAACTGGAACTCATCTGGTAAAAATGTTACTGTTGCTTAGCAGGTGAGAATAATATAAAAGTACTCTAACTATTCTAACAGATTAAAGAGAAGCCATAATGAAACAGTTGTAAGCCTCTTCAGTCCAAAAATCAATACCTACATTGAAATACTTCACTACTAAGAAAAGGCACTCAAATGCAAAGCTAACTTAAACCAAAAAACCCCCAAACACCTCCCACAGATTTTCTACTTGGTGAGCTCATTTGTATCACAACTAAAATCCAAAATGCAAATCAGTCCATTTTTTTGATGGTAGCCAATAACGAAATATGTGTAAGTTCCCTAAGACTCTGAGACTCTTCCCTAAAGCATGCCAGCTTTTGGCATAAGTTGAAGAAAAATGCTTTCATATCGTTTTATTTTGTTAACTGTTTTATTAACACTGAGGCTTGCCCATTACGTTTCGTCCTTCCTACGGATTACTCTAGCTTGGGGTTAAATCATAAGAAGCGTACATACCGGAGGCAACTAACTTCAGTCAGAGCAAAATTCAGCAGCTTAACCATTGGTGTGAAGCCTGTGCCTGCTGCCAATAAAAAGAGATCTTCTGAAGTTTGAACCTGTGACTTCTTAAAGTTACCTTCAGGATTGCTGACAGAAATACAGTCTCCTTTACAAAAAAGATAAAATAGAATGGTAAACGTTAATGAAATGAAAATAACCTAATTGGTATTATCATTTTTAAAGCCCCTTTCATATTGCCTTCATTTTTGTAGTATCAGGGTTCCTTTCAGAAAGGTACTATACATTTCACACAAGGATCATTGTTAAAATAACAGATGTTCAATTAAAATGTCTTGTCTTGATGGATTTTACACTATACGAGTACACAAACATTTGCAAAGTCAGTGTTAAAAATCTACCTCCATATCTGAAACTGAAAAGGAAGTGCATCTTCAGTCTAATAGAATAGACCTAGCTTTCTTTATCTGAAAGTACAAAAAGTTGTTCTAAGAGTATATACAATCAAAGTGATCAACTATAATATGTGATACAATTGACATATCTGAACAGTTAAACAGGAACACATTTGGAAGATCAGTCAGGAGAGCTTTATGTAATGGACAACTCCTAATTACAGTCAGGATAAGCCCGTACATTTAGGGCATGGAGACTAAGGTTTAAAAAAAAGTTAAGTATGACCTGATGTATAAGTAGGTAAACAATAAGAACATCACAATACCCAGACAGTGAATCTGAAAAGCAATTGCTGCAAAACATTCATCCATCGTTTCATCCCTGGAAACATTTGAGGTCACATTGGAATGGGGCTCTGACCAGCCTGATCTAGTTGAAGATGTCTCTGCTGATTGTAGGGAGCTTGGACTAGATGACCTTTAAAGGTCCCTTCCAACGCAAGCTATTCTATGATTCCATGAAAACCAAATACAAAAAAAAACCCCCAACATATACTTACCAATTTGTAGGTGGTCAAGTGCCTGTGTGAACAGTCCACAGGAATAAATTTTAATCATTAAATATATATGTGCACCATCACTGGGAGATGGTTGTTTGAAATCCAGTGGCAAATAAGGCAATACAGGTGTGTATGGTTTTACTACCTCCGTCCCTAGAGGGAAGACAAAAAGAGAGCTGAAATAATATGAAAAGTACTCAACATCCAGCAAATTTACTGCAAACAAATATTAAAACAAACAAGCAGTAAACAAATAATCTGCATATCCCATAAAAATAACACCATCACATGTTTTTATGCAAGTATTATTGCATAATAATGCAAGAAACGACCTTATTCCAGTAGCCTTCCACTTCCAATTAAAATCTTCAGACCACTGTACAGTATGTTATTTCTACACTACTTAGCAATTCAAAACACTGGAAAAAAAGATCTAGAGCCATCCCCATAAAACATGAAAACCTAAACATTTGCATTTAATTCCAAGTACCACAGCTTGATTTTTTCTAAATTGAAATTGCAGATTTTTAGTACTGCATGATTATATTTTCTTCCACTTTCAAAAAGCTATTGTGTAATGATAGGAAGAAAGACTGCAAGAGCTGGGTACCAGCAAAGAATTAGGTAGGGAGGAGGAGGACGAAACAGTTAGCAATTAAAGGTTATTTAAAAATTCTTCTGAGAAATCTTTCTACCATGCATAGTACAATACAAGTACAGTGACCAGCTTAACCATTATATACGCAAATTCTAAAAATTATCCTTAAAAAAAAATAAACCAGGTATTTCTTTGACCTTTCATTTTATTTAAGTTTGCCTTTTACAAAATTTTGAAGAACAGTGCTTTCCTCTCACAACCTCATGTTATCATTAATATCATGCAACTGGAGTGTAGTGTTACCATGACTGCTATAAATCCCTCAGAAGAAGAAAAAAAAAACCAGCAAAATTGCAACATTAGCCTCCATGTGCCAAAAAAGCTTCAAACTAAAAGGAACTGACTAATCATATATAACATACATACAATGAGCGTCACCCTCTTCAAAGATGAACAGCACTACTTCAGTGGAGTTTTTAAAGGGAGAGATGAAAGAAGAGCCAACAAGGTCAGCAGTAAATGCCAGCCACCTCAATAGTTAGCTTTCCAGCAATATTAATCCCGTCAGTTCATTATTAAGCACCGACTGTGATACTGGAAGCAGAGACCTTCTAACTACAACCAGGGAATTAGCGGCCATGGACTTGGCATTCTCCCAAGACTATGAAAAGGGATTTATGTTCATATATCCAAGGCTACATTCTCAATTTTTCTTACCTGCAATGATTTGTTTGAGGTAAACATGTTGTCCTGTGGGAACATGGAGATGTGTGCTCTTAGGCAACATTAAACAGAAAAGCTTGGTGTCGTGGGTAACTTCCATCTTAGAAACCAACTTGCATTTTCTGTAGAACAGTCCTAAAAACATGGGTTTACTTGTTACTTAAGTCTCAATCTGCCTTTCTGTTCTTTTAATAAGATAGAGAAAGGTATGCATTTAACTATATACACTTATAAAAAGACTATACATAGATGCTTCTTGTATCATTACTTATAATTATTTTTCTCATTATTATTTTCTATTATTTTTTGAACTAAGGACTCATTTATAGCCTTACATTAGACTTGTAATAGACTGAATCTGTATGTTGTCAGCATTGACCAGAAAGAACTAGAAAAGCACCAAATACTAGCAGAAAGCAGAACCCCCTCTATTACATTGCACCTGCACTAAATTCACCGTACGACTACAGCATGAATACATACATGCAGACTAAAACTAGCTTGGTTAATGCAAATAAAACATAAGCTAGGCACAGCACCAGAGTCTTCAGTAACAGACTATCTAAACCCACCCAGCATCCCAGATATCTGTTGGGCTGACTATCCTACATTGTTGCAGTTTCACTGCTATTAGCACAATCAGAGTTTCTGACAGAGCTTAGCAGAATTTTTCCGGTAGGCAATACCAATACTTAAATGCTTACAGGTGACAAAATGAAACTAAATTCTGTGCCTACATAGGCAATGCAAACTCTAGCATTTTCAAGAAGTATTTTAGACATGAATTGGTGCCTTTTGGCTAGCTAGAAATTATGAATTCCAGTTATATGTTCACATGCTTACTTAAATCAACTACATGGTCATATGTACAGCACAAATGATACAGCTGTTTTGGAGGTGAGAAGATGGGTTTCAAATACAGTGCTTTTCAACTTGTGCATCACCTAAATGCATCAACTGTGCAAAGGGTAATTGAAAAAAAAGAAAGCATTAATAAAAAAAAAAATCACTATGCACAGTCTGCACTTCCACCAAAATTTTTCAAGACACTGCAAAGAGTCAGGGAAAGAACATGGCCTAATTAGAATACCTATAAAAAACATCCTGTGTACATTCCTATTAGTACAAGGATAAAAGACAGTGGGGGAAAAGGGAAGGAACACCCCAAAATATTTAGCTTTGTTCAGGGGCACAAGGGAAACAAACTATAACAGCTTCACCAGTACCTTATAGAAGCTTTAAGTAACATGTTTTCCCTAAACTTGCAACAGGCTCAGAGCAAGATAAGACATTTACTCTGCCTCTGCTACAGCAGGGGCAGTAATTGATCACTTACACTGAAATTTATCTCCGTGGCAAAACTTCAGTGTAAGGCTGGCCAGACCTACACCCGTTTTAACTAAGCAGCCATCCTGATCTATGTAATCCACACCATTACATCACTTCACCATCAAAGAGAGGATTTGAAAACACAAGAGAATAGAGGACTATGCCCTGCTGATTACAACCAGGGACCCCAGAACATAAGTAGGGGTGAAGTAGCAAGAAAGAAGTACTTCAAAGAACAAAGGGCAGGGATGCAAAAACAACCACTTTGTAGCTTTCACTCTGGAAGGAAATGTGCTTACAAAGGTTAATGGAGCAACAAATGCCAAATATAGGAAGTTATTCCTCAACTCTCAACTACAATATTCTATTAACTGATATAGGCCTGTTGCCATTGCCACAATAATTTAGTATTTGATTACTTGGGAACAAGTGTCCCAGCTTTCTCAAAATACCGATAGGAATAACAAGAGTTATTCAACAAGAAAAATACGTTGCTGAATAAGGCAAGCGACAGCAGATTGTAGAAATCCAGATACAAAACCAGAGGTATAAATTGAAAATGACCAGAAGTCATTTTTCCTCTTCTGCCTTCAGAAGAGCATTTTTTCAGCTAAGTCTTTGTTTCAGCACTGCAGTATTTTAGCTCTAACCTGAAATATCAGTGTGATGATAGTACCACACCTCCTAAAGAGGTCTGCAACTCCAGGGAAGTTTCATGGGCTATAAACTATCAGAAACTCAGGCCAGCAAAGGAAAACTAAAAACTAAAAAAAACCTAAAAACTTAAAAAAAAAAAAAAAAAAAAAAAGTAAGCAACAAAATCCCATCAGCAGCACTATCTAAGCTTCATACTTCCAAAACAATCAAGAAAATAAAAGGCAGAGAGAAGCCTCTTCCCTAAACAAACCACCATGTCATTTACCACTTTCAATATAAAATTTGTAACCAGTCCCAGTGAACATTTTCATGTAAAGCCTCTCAAAATTTGACAGGTTCATAGATAAGAATACTGAGCATGATACCCTTCTAACATCACTTTCTGCATTGAAGCAATTTCAGTGAAGCAATGTGTCTTCCCTCCTCTTTTTCTCATGTTACTGAAAAATACTCAAGTCACTAGCATAAATAGCTGAGTTACTCATGAAACATAGGATGCGATGCAAAGGACAGAAGCTGCAACTCAGGAAAATTGCAACTAGACACCACCATGAGGATGGTCTGGTCAAACACTGGGGCAGGCTGCCCAGAGAGAGTCTCTGACCTTGGAGATACTCAAACCTTGGCTGGGCAGCTTTGAGCACGTTAAACCAGATGATTTCCAGAGGTGGCTTTCAACTAAGTTAGTCTATGATTCTAATACTTCTTTAGGTCTTAACAGTAAGAAGTATAAGCACCTTGATCGTTTGTATTTTGCCACTGCACCAGCACATGCTGCTTTACTTCCTGACTTTAATCACATGCTGATTCTCTTTTGAACGGGAAAGGACTACTAGAAAATCTGTAATAAGTATACATCACTTGTACGTGGCCTAAATCATTAAATCAGCCAAAATTCTTTTTCGAGTCAACAACTCTTCTTAAGCTATTATTGCCTAGCAGAGGGCTTATGCAAGTTTCCAGCGAAGTCTTCAATAAATGCAAGACAAAATGCAAAGGAAATTCTAGGCATTGCTGCAGCTCAAGTGACCACTGCCACTGAGTCCTTGCTCTCACCTCCAAGAGCACCACTAAAGGGAAGCCCAAGCCAGTAAGGCTGGCTGAACTTTATTCTTAAGTAGAGAACAGTTTGAGAACAGACAGCAATTGCTGGACTTTAAAAAAAAAAAAAAAAAAAAATCAAAACCACAGACCTGTGAGAGGCAAACTAGCCTGAGCCTGCCCATTCTCCTTCCCCAGTGTTCTCCAGGAGTCATTTAAGGACCGCTTTGAGTATTTCAGTAACTTCACCTAAAGAATTATCATCTTGCAAGTAACTTATCCTTACTGCAGCGTCCTTATTGCAGCATTATTACCCCAAACATTTTGCTATTCCCAGATATTCTGGATTAAAAACCCAGCCAAAGAGTTCAAGGCAGCTGGCAACTAGTTACAGAGTGCTCTGCAACAGTGCAGTCAATTGCTGCCTGAAGGAACAGCCATCACTGTTAACACTCCCTTCTTCAATAAGTACAGAATCACAGCCTGTCAATTCAACCACAATGAAAACGAACCCAGAAGCATTTTAAACAAAGAAAACCTTTCAAAAGAACAATATTTATCCACAAAATGCTTAAAAGTTAAGGGTTTAAACATGATGTTCCAGCTCAGCCATGCTTCTTTCTAATTGGCATTATTTCAAAGGGTATAAATAAACTTTGCTAGAAGGATCAAGTATCTAAATACATGTAGTTATGCCTGGAAATATACATTCGGGTAACTAAATCTCAGCTGCACATGCAATTTGTGCATGGGCTAAATTAGTATCAAATTCACTACATACCACCATGGCCACAGTAGGTGGCCATGGCATTTTTCTGCATACACTTGTTTTCTTAAATTATTCAAATACCTACTAGTGAGTTATCCACTATAAATGCCTGCAGAGGCATGACGTCAAGCCTCTGACATGGAATAAATCTTTCTGCAGTAATACTTTCTCACGTCTCTCATCTAACATCCTACAAACTCCTTATTTTCAATGAGCAAACATTTCAGGTGTACCAAAAGAATGCCTACAGCCCTGAAAAAAATGAAAGGCAATAATTCCATTTCATACAAACCTTGAAGTAAAGCAAAACATCATCAGCTCCCCGGTTATATAAAATAAACTTTATAAAAAGTTTGTTGTAATTTGTTTTTCTACCATCTTTTGAAAAACAATACGTACTAAGTACAAGATACAAAAAAATATGCTAAGATTGCTGTCAATTCTTCAGACTTAAGAAAAGGATATGGGAGGTTGGTAATTTATCCCACAATACTGATCAGCTAATACTCTTCCAGATATTTGGGAGTGGAGAGAGAAGTCAAAAAACTGATTCATCATCATCATTCACTGTTTCCTGACCATTTTCTGACCCTTCCAACCTGTCAAATTCCAACCTTTTCCACATGTAACCAACTAACCTTTACCTCCCCCTTTTTCTTCTTCATTTGCCATACAGAACTCTTGTCCCAATTCACTCAATCTGATTTTTGAAAACAAGAGACCTTTCTCAGTCTAAACAAACTCCTAGTTTAGGTTGTTCTCTTTGCTATATTAAATAAAATCAATTCATTATCAGTGGTCCAAATAAAATTTGGAGCCGCAAGCAAAAAGAATTTGCAATGCAGAAAAGCCTTTCAGCAAGAGATCACCAGCCTTTAGTAGCAAGCTGAAGGAGAACAGTTGCTTTCAGCAACCCACGAAGCCAAGTTGTGTGTCAGATGCCAAAGACATACGATTTGCTGCTATACATAAGCAAAAGGCACTGCGCTCTCAATTCTGGAGCATGATGCAGGACAAAAAAAAAAGTGCAAGAAAACATTAGGTAAGAGGTTAGGTTTGACCAAACTTTCTGCAGACATTGAGTGTCAGTGTCACAGCTCCTGATCTCTCAGAGAAGCCACCCTACAGCCCCTCCACCCTTCTACCAAAATCTTGCCATGTTAAACCCAATACAATCACAGGCTAGAGATGTCCCCCTCTGAACTGAACTTCCTCATCTGCTGGAATAAAAGACTATAGCACCGTGACTCATATGCATGTGAAATGAGTTGTACTAAAAGCACTGCTGCACAGATAATGATAACTTCCGGAGAGCATCATTCTTTTGCCTACTATGTTCTTCCTTGTTATGAAAGGGATTTTAATTTAAGAATTTTTCCTTTAATTGTATTTCTGGCTTTTCTTCAATGATAAGACTTCAGTGACAATTTTTACTTCTTCTTGCTTGGTAGCCATAATCCTAGTAATGCTATGGCAGCAAGGCTAGCCTGTTTGCTTGGGACAGAGTTTCAAAGTATAGAAGTCGCATCCCTCCACTGCCCCTCCATCTCTGGTAAAGGAGTTCCACCCCACAAGCATTTATCACCCAACAGAGTCCATCAATGAGCTGAAAGTTAATCCTTATTTTTCAGGTGACTTGATAATGGACTCTCAAGTACTGTTAGTGCCAACATAATGGAGATTAGACCCAAAAGCTGAAGGAAGGTGGCTACCTATCACTCTTGGCAGCAGCCCAGTCCTTGGAGTTAAGACAACCATGAACCCTTAATGTTGACCATCAATTTATCAGTACCCTCAAATGCTTCAGTTAATTACTAGATTTCACAAGCTAGCTCCTATTATCCAAAGAGGTCAGCCATGCTCTTCCCAGATGGTCTCCCTCCAAAGTTTCCACTGAATCAACACCTTCTAAACTTTCCCTGGTTATGCAGCAAATAGCACACTGTCACGGCGTAATTCTGGCTTATACACCTTAAGTCCTGCATCATCGTTCTGTTCCCTTCCATTACTTCTAACAAAAAAAAAAAAAGTCTATGATCTTCCACTTAACATGGACTAAAACTACAGCACGAACTATGAAATTATATCCCACTTCAGACCTCAGAGGCAACATCACCTTGATTCTTTACTGAACCCCCTAAGCATCTGCCAATAGTTGCACACAACTGTCAATAGCTGCACACTTTTTAGGAGAGCAGAATTTGGTAGTTAGGTTACTTTCCAAAACAGGGGTCTGTGTATAAGTTCAGAATCACTTTCAGAAGGAAGCAGAGTTTATTCTCCATGGGAAAAAATACCACCCCATAAGTTATCCCAACTAACATGTCATTTTCTACTTGCCTGTGGGTACCGCTTTTATATATATATATATATTTTTTTTCATTCCAAAACATTTTCCGAACTAGCATGCTAAGTATTTTCCCTTAGATTTCATTTTTACTGTGTAGAAACATATTTCAGGACAAAGATATTTGGTATTATCACATACAGCCAGCCCCAACATCAGTTGCTTATTCTATTGGTTAAAGCTGCTAAGAAACCAGAAAATATGTAAAAAAATGTGATTAATTCCAGCAATTCAAAGTTTCACTTTCTGTCAACCACAACTACAGTTGAACAACTATCCACAAGTCAAAAATAAAAGCCTTGGATACATAGAAATACTTCTTATGTACATGCAGTGTTTTTTTATCTCATTCAGAGCAAGAGGTCTTTTGAAGGGACATCAAGAGCAGATTTGTACTCAACAATGAAGTTTTATTTAAGTGATCAGCGGTGAAGCTCTTGATTTTTTTTAATTTGGCAGAATTCAGTTTTTCCACAGAAACAACTAGCACACTAATATAGAAAAAAATCAAAGCCAAAAGATCTGGTTTTACCAACTAGGACAAAGATAGAGAGCTGAATTTCAAGTTCAATTTAAAAAAAAAAAATTCCACAGCGTAAACTAATTTTTAAACATTTCTGCAGTTGGTGTCTTTTTAAACAATCTTTGATAAACTGCCCAGAAAAGGCATCTACTAGAAAATAGTGTCTTAATACCTATGAGAAAAGCTGCACTCTATCACTGAGCTGTGTGGTGTTTTTTTTTTTTTTTTTTAATGAGAATTTTACCTTACTTTTTTTAATATTGCATTTAAATTTCACAAGATGCTGGCACTACGACCGTTAGCTTTTGGTTATGCTTCCTAATGGCCAGTTTCATAACAGCTAGCTAAGAGGAATGTCAAAAAAAACCTACACTGAGAATTTCTTTATATTGAATTGTGCTTTCTATGCAAGACTGTTGGGTATAAATAATTATTCCTCCAGAAAACTAAGCACTTAATCCTCCTGAAGGAGCAGAAGCAGTATTAAATATTCTTCTGAATCTACTGATACATCCTAAGACACAGTGTAGTTCCCTGAAATGACGTTAAAATTTAAATAAAATTCCCCCTCAAGTTTGAAAAAATTACACAATTTTGTTCTTTCCTCCCAATTAACTAACAGATATACTGGCCAAAATGTTAGTCTAAACTCAGACAGGAATTTGAGAGTCCATAGGCAATTTATCTGGGAGTACAACTTTCCCAGCTTAAGGGGAAAAAAAGTAGGGTCTTATGCCAATTGTTGCTTTATAGCATAAATTTATCACAGGCTTCCAGTATCATTTCTGCATTATGTCATTGTCTCTGAAGAAAAGCTTCATCACTTGTTTGCATAACTTAGAATTGGCTGTTGCAAAAATAAAGATTAAATAACTCAAAAGTATAGAGACTTGGCGGGGGGCATCGTAGTCACCCCCACCCCTACAAACTATCATTCATGAATGCTCTTATATGAACAAGCAATGACAACAACATAAAATCAAGTAAAATTTTCAAGTGACAACCCTGCCTGTTTTTCAGCCCTTCTTCCTGTGCTTTGAATACAATGGAAATGTTTGAAATGATCAATACACAAGGAAGTAATACAGAAAAACTCAAAGACAAGAAAAACCCGAGGAATTAAACATCAGTGCTCCCATAAGGACAGCCTCCGAATAACCTCACCACCAAACTGAAAGTGTGGAAACATTCCGAGTAAAGTGATTACTTTTATTAGAAAGTGTCAGTAACTTACCAAAAGAACTACAAATACACACAAACTGAATGAAATAAATAAAAACTGGTATAATACGATAACATAACTACTTCCCAATCTGTTTCCAGATTTTCAGGTACTTTAAAGAAGTGGAAGTTACCAGTTACAATGGCTTCAACCAGGACTGTCATATTCACAGGAAATAAAAGCTAGCACTGAGAGTAAGCACTGGAAGATACATAAATCCCAAGTTAAAAAAAAAAATCAGAATATTTAAGGCAACACATCTGTGCTACCCTATATATACTGCCCCATAGAAATACCAGATATGAAGTTATAAAATAGCTTTAACTAGCCAGTTTAGGTCTTGGAAGCAAAGCAGCTTTCACAAGGAACTACTACAACGCTGCTACTACTTCTGCTACTCACACTCAATATACCTTATGCCAGCTGCTTTTTTCAGCCATGATAAAATTTGAGGAACTCTACTTCCCAATGAAATAGAGGTAAGTTACTTAACTTAAAGCACACACATTGCTGGGGGTTTTTAATAGCAACCAATATATCATTTAAGTACAGCTATTTACAAAACTATTATGTCCTTCCTCTGCCCTGTTTATAGTCCTCACTGATCTTTCTCTTATCACAGCTACACCCTGGCATAGCATAAGTGGCTAAGCATGTATAGTGAATCAGACTCTGGTCAGCAGCATGGACATTTATGCTATCTTACCGCAGGATTTACTTGTACTTTACTAGTACATGACATTATGTTCTGCCTGTGTTAAAAGCGCTCCTAGTATGGGCATAGGTAAATAGGCAAACCGGATGTGTACAACCTTGACAATACTACTAACCCAGCAGGCAAAATAAATTGTAAGTAGTATATCTGCAACACACTTCATACGCAGCATTTCTGCAGTTTATCAAAGAACAATCAAATCTTCTCTTCAAAGATCTACTTAACTTCATATATAAAATGCATGGATTAATTTCTGAGGTCTGAATTACTTACCACACTGGAAGTCTTGATTATTTTATTTCCAGAATAAAGTTATTTTGCTTCAGAAGAAAATGTAGTTTTGCATACAAAACCAACTGCACACCCAATAAAGGCAAGGAAATTATCTAAAGTTGATAATTACTATTTCCGTGCTCACACTGCACAAGGTATGAGTTTCTTCTCCCATAACATTATTTTGCTCTCACAGAAGTGGAAGCAAAATTGAAAATTTTGCAGTGTAGAATAAGGGAGCACAATTTTAAACAGAAATGGAGAGTGGCTACTTAAGACTAAACTGAGTGAACATAAGCTTCCAGCATGTAGATTTTACGGCCAAGCTGAAAGCGCAGGGTTCGAATAAAGGAAAGAGATCTAGGCCTGAACATTCCGCCTCTATAAACCTTCTGGCATGTTCAATTTTAAATTTAGGGTTTTTAAAATTAAAAAAAAAAGCAGCAAAATAAAAGTTTCTGGAGTAAGGATTAAAAAGCCATACATATCAATATATTTGCTAGATTTATCACCTCTGTAATCAGCGAGACGAAGAAACTCAGGCTCAACAAGCCCGTTAAGTTTTCTGGAGATTCAATTTAAACTGATCTAAATTCAGTCAGTGATACATAATAAAAATTATCCAATGCCTATAACACTTCTCTGAATAATATGACAAACCCTATGTTGAAGACTGGTTTCTTAGAAAAAAATTGCAGAATAATCATCTAGGAAGCATTGATTACTAATGCTCAATTTGGATTTTTGACAGTTGCATCCAGTCATCCTCAACTTCCTCATCTGGAAAGGACCTGTAAAGCCGCTATAGCCTACACCTCTTGTTCTTTCAGGTTATTTTCTCATTTTGTTTTCCAGAATAATGAAAAATGATACAGAGGGAGAAAGTGAGCAATGGACAGTGGACAACATATTATCCCAGGCCATGTTCCCTTAAATGTAGGGTATTATATTGAAAAATCTAATATTAAAGTAGATGACTCAACAGTTTCTGAAACTCTCATAAGGAAAATTAAATTCTGTATAAGCTAAAAGTAGCTAGAGACACATGCTTTTACACAGTCCATCTTCATTTTTTATACCACAGTAATCTCTCAACAGGGCTAAGCAGTATTAACAGAGCCAGTAAGAGGTGTACAACACAGTGATCAACATTTAATTACCTCTTTAAAATGTACACCTTTGCTTTCACACATAATAAGACAAACGGTCAACTTTTGAGCCAAGAGGGCTTTTGGGAAACAGGACAGTTGCAATAACACAGAAGCATGCTTGTATTATATAATGTAATTGTGCAGGAAATTTTTATTTAGCTGTAAAAAAAAAAAAAGAACAGTAATCAGGGTAACACATTTGGGTGCTGCATCAAGTTTATACTATTCCGTTACCACAAAATGAACTCATATATAACATCTACTACTTCTTGCAGACACATCAGCTTATTCAGAGCTGGTTTTGATACCTACACGTGGCTTGAAGGGCCTTATTTAATCACAGCTCAAGTTACAAAGATGCAAGGTCCTGGAACAACGTTACAGTGTTGAAAAATGTTACTGCATCTGTAGCAACAGCTGGAAGAGGACGGTTTTTGCTCCTTCACTACAGTTATCCTACAATGATTGACACAAGGCCATGCACCACCTCCTCAGGTTCTACTGAAGTTTTCATAAGGAGAGAAAGGACCAAGTGTGTTACCAAGCACACAGGTAGCCATGAGATGAAACAATGCTCAAGCAGTCTTCACCTTCCTCTATTAGGTTCTTCCAGTCTTTCTGCAAGCCTGGAAGACCTCCAATTCCACTGTGGGACAGAACAAACCAACAAACCAAAAAAAACACCTCTAAGCTGAAGCCTTTCAAGGAGAATTCCTAAGCAGCTTTCAGCAAGACCAGACAACATTCCAGAAAGAAATGAAAGTATGACTACAGAAAACCCTGGGAGAAACCAAATATGACTAACAAGCTTCAAAAATTCTTAAAACAGCTGGTAACATGGCCATGAAACTTCTTACCTCTGTCCATGCGTTTGATAAATGTATTATGACTCTCCAAGGGCTGTCCCAGCATTTTCCAGTGAATGTTATCCTTTTTCTTTAAAATAATCTCTACTTTCCCAACTTTTTCAGCAAAAGTTACTAAAAGATAAAAGGTTTCACACTGTTACTTTTAGTTATCTTTTTTCCCCAAAAATTATTTTACTCCTCTATTATTACGAAATTTTGGAAGAATTAGTAATTTCTCAAGATACAAGGAATGAATCTGTTAAATTAAGATATCAAATTAAATGTACTTCCAGCCACCTCTTTATGATGTTTTACAGTGCATTTAAAACAACAAGCACTAACTTAATATGCGTAATTAATGTATCTTATTTACTACATACATTGTAAAAAGCTTCACAGCCCATCTGGTCAAAAAGAATTCTCATGAATTCAGAGTCCTCATTTACTGGAAATTGGTAACTACCACTATTTACTACTTCCTTTCTTTCCAAGGCCATTTGAATGAGTAACTAAACCCAAGAAACCCCCAGTCTAAGACAAGAACAGTTTACAAACACACAACAGAGCTAACTTCTAATTATTTTAACATTTAGTCATACTCACAGGGATCAAAGCACCATGGACTTACTACTTTCATGGGCCCAAATGACACAATTTAAAAAAATTATTAAACATTATGGTTTGAGTTGGTTGATTGTGCCAGAACCTAGTGGTACGCACAACTGTGCAGTATCTGACAAGTCAGAAAAATAAACTGAAGTTCCACATTCTGATACTAGGAAAGATACAGAAGTGCTGCAAGAGATGGAACTTACCAGCTACATTGTCTTGAACTGCATGATCCAAGTCTGAAAGAGAAACAAACTCTACATTAAGCAAAACCAAAATTATATTCTAGTCATCCTATATACATACAGTTTAAGGCTAGGAATCCTGAGTGAACTAATAAGCCTAGAACCCTGTGCATCTTCATCTGGCCCTGAAATTTCACTCGTGACTTCTGCAGGTCTAATACATAACATTAAGAAAGGCATAATTTTTCCTATTACTTTTAACAATGATTCATGTAAAGCTACTAATCCACATTTTTCTAAGTCATTCCACTTGTCTTTTTTGAATAAAGGCATTTTAATAATCATCGAAAACACACTTGAAAAATTTCACACATCTTTTACATCTATTTCTTACTACACTTATTCCACATGTAAAAAATTAAGTACATACTAAACAAATGAAGATACGAGTTGATAAAACAATCCTTTACATCAAAGTACTTTAAAGTACCTTCCACCTTTAATGAAAAAGAAATAAAATATTATACCTTGGGCTGCCATCCAGAGGGACCTGGACAAGCTTGAGGAAGGGGCCCATGTGAAATTCATGAGGTTCAACAAGGCCAAGTGCAGGGTCCTGCACCTGGGTCGGGGCAACCCCCAGTATCAATACAGGCTGGAGGATGAAGGGATCGAAAGCAGCCCTGCCCAGAAGGACTTGGGGGTACTGGTGGATGTAAAGCTGGACATGAGCTGGCAACGTGCGCTTGCAGCCCAGAAGGCCAACCATCTCCTGGGCTGCATCCAAAGCAGCGTGGCCAGCAGGTCGAGGGAGGTGATTCTGCCCCTCTACTCTGCTCTGGTGAGACCCCACCTCGAGTCCCGCATCCAGCTCTGGAACCCTCAGCACAGCAAAGGTGGGAACCTGCTGGAGCGGGTCCAGAGGAGGCCACAAAAATGATCAGAGGGATGGAACACCTCTCCTCTGAGGACAGGCTGAGAGAGTTGGGCTTGTTCAGCCTGGAGAAGAGAACGCTCCAGGGAGACCTTATTCCAGCTTCCAGTACTTCAAGGGGGCTAATAAGAAAGATGGGGACAGACTTCTTAGCAGGGCTTGTTGTAATAGGACAAGGGGTAATGATTTTAAACTAAAAGAAGGTAGATTTAGGCTAGTTATAAGGAAAAAATTTTTCACATGGAGGGTGGTGAAACACTGACACAGGTTGCCCAGAGTGGTGGTAGATACCCCAGTCCTGGCAACACTGAAGGTCAGGTTGGACGGGGCTCTGAGCAACCTGATCTAGTTGAACATGTCCCTGCTCATTGCAGGGGGGTTGGACTATATGACCTTGAAAGGTCCCTTCCAACCCAAACTATTCTATGATTCTATGATTAATTGGTATATGTAAAATACATATGGTCTGATGAGAGAGTTTTAATAAAGTAGAATGCAAATTCAGTACTTTCAACTGCAAAATTACAGTACCTACCAACTTCTACAACATATGAGTGGTCATCCACAATGATCTCTCCCCTTAATCGTTTGTCTTGACAGTCAACTATCACCAACTCTGCATTCATACCCTTTCATAGGTAAGGAAAAAAGAATAATTTTAATAAAGTTCTCCCAGAATTCAAGCTGGATCACAAATGGATCTTGTAATTCTCCCTTTTGTAACATACACTTACCTTCTGCTTAGTATATATGACAATGGTGATCAAACTATCTGTTTGGAACCAGTTATAACTGTAAAACAAAAAATACAATAAAAAAAAAAACAACCTTTGTTTGGGCATACCAAAATATATTTAACTAGAAGTTTTCAAGCTTCCTTCATGAATTTACAAGCCAAATACATTATTTACCAGTTTTTGAATGTAGAAGTCCAGCGCCAATAATTTTGAAAAGACTATTAAAATAACAACAATCTAACTATGCATCCTAATAGTCAGCACTTTGTAGCTAAAATTTTATGGCATTGGTTTTACTTAAAAAGCATGTGCATCCTCCTCTGCAGTATATGAATCTTCCTAACAAGAATGGTTAAAATCCTTACTCCAGACAAAAGTATTAAATAGTCAGGGTGGCTTTCAAGAGTTATAGATTCCACGACATACCACAAAACCACAGTTCCCTTCATCTCCCCAAATCAGGATTTTACATTCCTATGTTCCCAAGCTACCCAAACCTCGTAATAAATCCAGGGTAAGGCAAGAAACATAAAGCCTTCAAATGCTAATTGATTGTTTGGCTTTACACTTGCCAAGAAGTAACTTACTCACCCAACCCCAGAAAACCTATTCCTTTCTCTACCCGTTTTCATGGGGGACCATACATCTGACAACCTCATGCTGGGCTCTTCACCATAGACATCTGTAGTTCTCACAGTTTCCCAGCCAGTGAAAGTCAACTCTGTCTCCACAACACACACTAATCCCTCGCATCAAGATTACTACTGTCTTCTCCCTTCCCCAATGCCCTAACCATTTCTGTCTACTGTTTGGACTCCTGGACCAGAAAAGAAGGCAGAGAGGGAGGGTGCCCCCTCCAGCAGACACTCCTAACAGCCAACACATTCTAAGCTGCACACCTTCCAGTCACACACCAGAAGATGCCAGACACATACAAGAAGAACGGCAGCAAGGTTTGGGGAGCACTCCAGAAGATAAGTCACATTCCAGTTGTTCACAAGCCACAATATTCTATATGACTGCATGTAACTCGTCCACATTCACAGGAGATTTTGATGCAAAGTGAGAAACTGAACCTTGGTGACTCAAGGCATCGTGGAGTAAAATGGTAACTCAGTAACAACAGCAGGCATATCACAGTGGGGTTTTAGGGCCTGCTTTGCTTTGCATATTGCAGAAACTTGTATACAGCTATCACACATCTTACTATATTCCAGCTTGAAATGAAGTACTTTTCCAAGGTATGCCAACTCATACCTCTATGGACAAATTAACTAAAGTAAAAAAAAACCAAAAAAACAACAAAAACCACCCAAACCAGCCCAGTTGGAATCACTTTCGAGTTTTCTCAAGAAGGAAAGCTGAGAAGCCTGCAAATACAAGCCGTACATATGTATATGATGCAAGGCAGTCCAAGTGTTAGAAACCAACAAAGCAAGCCAAGAACCTTGCATCATCATCTGCCTATATGGTTACCATGACCTTTGGCAAGTTGTTTAAACTTGAACCTCAACTTTCTTACCTGTAAGAGGATGGTAATGATATACACTCATTCAGCTGACATTTAGCTGAAACATCAAGAACTAACCATGGAAGAGTTGCCCTGTATTTACTAAGAAATGCACAGAATTATTAAATAGAATGTTCAACAGACAATGAAAGACAAAGGTTTACCTTGGAGTTAAATCTTTAGCAGAAGCGCCTGGCAATTTCTTCTCAGGAAGCATACCTACAAAGAGCAGAGCATCATCAAAGTATTTGTTGTGATACTCACTGAATAGAAATCATAATCAGAGATGTTTTGGGGTTTTTTTAATTGAATGTTCTAAATACCCCTCCACATTATTTAGTGGCTTTATTTCCACAGGCAGCCAGAAGTATCCATGTTCTTTTTAAAGGTTGCTGTTACTCAGCACTTCCTTTTGGAGAGCAGGCTTCTAGAACATGAAGTTCTACTTCAGAAATAAAGAGTTCCGTATACCACAGAACCCATGTGTGCAGCCCTTCTGGTACATGTAGCTTGGTCTCAGTTTCATCTGTTACTAGCTTGTGCTTTCACACTCTGATAGTGAAGCATGGAAAAAAGGTTATCTGAATTAATGTCCTTTAACAGAACTATTTGTTTACACAATTCAGATGAAAAAATTCAATTTGGGACATCTGGACTAATCTAATTCACAAGTAAAATTCCATGTCAGTCAGTTACACGAAAATATCAGCCTTAGTCTCTCTACATTGCACTTTGCTAGGAATTTTCACAGAATTCAGCTACTCACTTTAATAATTAAAGAACAGGAAACAGTCTGAAAAAGCCTTTGCTAGGAAGCAACACTTCGTCAGTCTTTGAAAATGTCAACTGTACTAATCTCTGGCCTAATAAAAATGGACTATATTTGGCAAAAACATGAGCAGAAATGACAGATAAAAGCAACTGCAATCCTTCATCAATTTTAACACAATGAAGTTATATAGAATCATGATGGAGAAAGCTGCACAGACTGAAATACAGTATGATTCATAACACCACATGAACAACAGGAGTTTCCCTGGACAATGGTTAGGCAGAAGTCTAAGATAACAGTTGGTGAGTGCTGGTTTCAAGCCCGTTCAAAGACAAACCTTGAAAACCTGAAATGGCTACACATAAAATAATGAATGTATGAATTCTCAGTTACCTAGATGATTATCTTCCAAATGTCAGTAAGTTTTGTAGTTTGACTACTATAAAATTACACCACAGTAATTGAGTGGCTCCACCATGTGGGAAGCAGATAAAAACAGAGAGAATCATTCTGGTCTAATCCCATCTGTCAAAACTATTTGATCATTCAGATGGGGGAATTAACCCAAAGCAATTAAAACTTGCTGGAATTACTTATTCTTTGATCCTTAATTGCCTCTAAGTACACACCATCTGCAGCTGCCAAAGAAGCTAAATGGCAGAGCAGTCAGAGCACTGCAAAAGAAAACCAGTCACCTAATGTTAAAAGCCTTCTCAAAGGCTAAGCCTTTCTTGAGAACACATATCATATGCTTAGGTTGGCCTCCATGGATAAAAGGAATGCATGGTCATACACACTCCTGGTTGCTTTTGCAGGTCAAGAGAAATACATGAACAGGCACAATAAAATAGAACATTCTGGCAAACGAAGTTATTTATGAATTATTCTGAAATACTATTAAGATACTATGTGAAAACAAGAAGTCACACTGTAATAAAAAGACAATGATTGAGGTGATCCATGAATCAATTAAGGAAAGTGCTCTACTGGTCATGATGGTCATAAATAAAGAAAAGCTGGTGATGAAGCCAAAGGGTGATAGCAGGCATGAAATGAAGGAGTTTAAGGTGACCAGGATGAACAGCAGAATTACAACTCTGTATCTCACGAGAGCAAACTTCAGCTTGTTCCAGGAACTGCTCTGCAGAATCCCATGGGATAGCAAGGCTAGTGATCCAGTTTCTCACACTATCCTCAGAGCCACATTGGAGAAAGCTGGGTTTGACAGGTCGATTAACAATCTGGCTAGAAATTTAGTAGGGCTGCCAGTCACAAAAGGTGTGATCAACAGTACAAAGTCCAGTTGGTGGCTAGTTATAGCTTGTATTCTCTAGGGAATGGGGAATGCCAATACTGTTCAATACAGACATTAGCAACCTGAAAGGCACACACTGTCCCACTGTCACAAAGTACGTGAGCAATAACAAATCACAGGAAGCAGTCGAAACATGAAAGATTATGGCTACCATTCAAAGGGACCCAGCCAGACTGAAGAAATGAGCTGACAAAAGCTCCATGAAGCTCAAAAGCAAATACAAAATTTTGCATCTGGTTGTTGCGTTAAGAGGTAGATGCCCAAAATCAGCGTTAGTAGTCCGGTCATGCCCAACCCCTTTCGTTGGACTTTCACGGGTCCGGATGCACTACTAACATCACACTACCTGCTCAGCCAGACACCTCCTGAACTCACACGGCCGCACAGAGGTACGGTCGCATTCAGGGACAACACACACACAGCTGAGTCAATCAATACTGCGATTTATTAAAGCAACAGATGCACAAGTTCTTTGGACTGCCAGTGATAAATTCACTGTCTGCAAGCAAGTGCACTAAATTGATTATGGTCGGGTTACACACACGTGGGGTGATGAAACAACTCTAGAGATTCCTAAAATTCCCACGGATCCACTCGGGATAGCTGAGTGTTCGAATCTTATCCAAAGGTGTCCCAATGGGGTGGGAAGAGAGGGTCAGCCCATTGGCAGATCCTAAAAGTCAGGAGTGATGGTGTCTTCCCTGACATCCAGCTCTTTTCACACTACTTATAGTGTTTTACTTTGCAGGTGGAGCTTGAGTGACTCTAGTCATACATACCTTTATCAGGACTGGTTCAAAAGTCTCTCGCTTTGCGTTTAAAGGTACAGACTAGGAAAAATTCAGTGCGCAAGCTCATTGAGGGGTGGTTGCACCTTGGGAGGTGGGTAATTTTGAGAGGGGTATGTGTTTTAGTATTATAATGATATTATAATGAGCAAAGTTCACTCCAAGTACAGCATTTCATCAAAGTTGACAGGTCACTGATCCAGGGCATCACATGTGCAGCTTATTAATGTACACACTGTGTACCTTTAAATTCCCTTGTTCACAGAGCGTGGCCGTGACGTCTCCACTCCACCCTCCATGCAATTTCTCCCAGAGTCAGCACACCAAGTTCCCCTGGCCACCATCCAGGGTTGCCTAGAGAATTGCCACGGTACAGACGCATTGTACACTAGCTACGTTCCACCCTGTTTCAATACTGTTCTTAGAGTGTAAATTTCCAAATTGCCCCTCAGCAATTACTCTACACTGGGAAAAGAAAAAAAACCACAACAAAACAAGTAGAAGGCCTGACTGGATATAAAGGAGCTTTGCAGATGGGCAGATACTGCATCCTTGTGATGATGAAGGCCAACTTTATCCTGGGCAAGAGCATAGCAATTAGTTCAAGATGAGCGATTCTTCCTCCCTGTTCAGCATTTGTGAGACCACATCTGCAGTACTGTATCCAGTTTTGGCTCCCCAGTGCAGGACAGACATTGATATACTAGGTCAACTCCAGGGACAGGCCACCAAAATGTTCAGCAGCTGGAGCACAGGATATATGAAAGGAGACTGAGGGAATTGTGTTTGTTCAGCCTGCAGAAGAAAAGGCTAACGGGGAAATCCAACTGCAGTCTTCAACTACCTAAAGAGAACGTGGTGGGAGAGAAGAAAGTATAGAGAAGATAGCCAGACTCTTCTCAGAGAAGGTCAAGAGGCAATAGATAAATAACAGTGAAAATTCGGGGTGGTGGGGATAGAAACCAAAATACCACACCTCTTTCCTTCCCATGAGGGTGGGGTTGCTCATGAGCAATTTGATCTAGTATTGAAGTTCACCCTGCTTTGAGCAGGAGACTGGACTGAACAAGCTCCAGGTGTTCCTTCCAATCCAAACTCCATCCATCCATTTAGGATGCTCTGAAAACTTTCTGTACCTATAGTTTTCTTTGTTCTTAGAACACCCAGAACAAGCTTGACGCATATTTGTAAACTCCAAATATTTCTAAGAAAAATAAAAACACTTGTATTACTTATGCTAAAGAATTCCAGCTGGTTGAACCTCAAGATTTAGTTTTCTGGACTTGAAACTCTAGCTCAAACACTTGTCTCATCACTCTTTTCCACATCATCAGTTTTTTCAAAGTCTGATGTGCATATACGCAAACACCAGCTTTTTTTCACATAGTGGAACTGCCCAGCTAATTTTTTTTTAAACTATTAATATTACAAAAATCATTATAATAGTTTGGGTGAAAGAGAAATTCAGTCTAGCTCAAAAGTGCAAGGTTGAAAGGATCATTCTTAAAATACGTCTTTGATATATATTTGTTCTCAAACATGAAGTTTTCATGCATGCTTTGGTAATGGTGGCATTCTGAAATTTTTATGTCTTTCGTTTGAAACTCAAGCATGAACAGATGTTGAAGAGCACATTAGGCTATACCCATGCTGACTGTTATCACTACGAATATATTCTGGAAGCTTCAGCTTTAACTGACCCTAACATTACATACAATTGATGTTCACAAAAATCAAGGATACATTTAAGTTGATTGATCTGAGAACACTCCAAATACAAATTATTGTTTATACATTTTAGATTGATATGACAAAAATGTCTTTGTTAGTGTCAACAACTTCCAAAAAAATCAGAGCCCATGCCATAGGTCTCTCCCACTTTCAGACAGCAATGCTTATTTCTAGACTCATTTTGACTTAAGTTTACAAGAGCTAAGCACCAAGACGCAACAACTAGCACCAAGACGCAACAACTGAATATGAACAACCTCATGGAAGGAAACCTCAGGAACTGATCGCTCCTATTTTGGAAAAAGTCTTGCCAAACAGGTAAACTGAACACAACAGGCAAGCATCAGTATCTTGGCAATTTCGTTGTAAACTATCATCAGAATAATTTCCTATGTCTCCTGTCAAGTCAAAAAAAATCAGAGCCCATGCCATAGGTCTCTATGCTCTTTTTAGAGCTCTGAAAGCTCTATTGCTTTCAGACAGCAATGCTTATTTCTAGACTCATTTTGACTTAAGTTTACAAGAGCTAAGCACCAAGACGCAACAACTGAATATGAACAACCTCATGGAAGGAAACCTCAGGAACTGATCGCTCCTATTTTGGAAAAAGTCTTGCCAAACAGGTAAACTGAACACAACAGGCAAGCATCAGTATCTTGGCAATTTCGTTGTAAACTATCATCAGAATAATTTCCTATGTCTCCTGTCAAGTCACATAATCTGGACAAGAAAAGTTATTTCTAGGAACACGAGGGGAAGCAAGACAGAAGAGAGAAGGAATATCACTTATTTCTCTTTACCTGGAAACACTGAGAATATGAAAGTTGCCTAGGAAAGCTCTGGACAGCTAGACAAGCACGAAAACTAAGGAATTCATGAACCAAAATAACAAAGATGGTACCATAGATGGTAAAATTAGTCTTCTACTTGAATACAAAATATTTATCGTGTATTTAATGACTACTAGCTGCTAGTGATATCATTCTGATAGAGTAAAGCAGAATTTGTTTTCTAATACCCCCAGTCCTCCAAAGCAAGATCAACAGGTTCCAGCAACCTGTTCATTCACAAGCAAAAAAAAAAGGAAAGTCAGGTAGCAGACACTGTCAAAGTCTAGCTTAACATCTTCTAAGGTCATAGAGCAAAACAGGAAGAAATAAAATGTCTTGCTCACTTTTACATGATACATGTTTAACTTTTTGTGCAGCTCAGTGCTTGTACATACTAAAAGGTAAACTGCCTTTTAGAAGTCAAATACAACAGCAACAGAAAACAAAGGGAGGGCAAGGAAGACAGTGTGAGAAAAAAAGAAAACAAATGGGAACTCAGATTCACCATAGAAAGCATGAACAAGTTATCTTCCCATCACTGCCTGAACTTGCTGTGACACCACCCTCAGAACTTCTCTCTGGCTTCATCTTCATCATGTGTTTGTTCAGCCTGCAGAAAAAAAGGCTAAGGGGAAAATCCAACTGCAGTCTTCAACTACCTAAAGAGAAGGTGGTGGGAGAGAAGAAAGTATAGAGAAGATAGCCAGACTCTTCTCAGAGAACATCAAGAGGTCAAGACACATCTAGGTTTCTGCTCCTCCTGCTGCTCCAAAATTTTAACTGCTCTAGACTCCTTTTCCAAAGTTTCAGCCTAGTCTTTTCCATGACCAATTTGCACCTGTCCCCCCTTTCATGCCAATAGGTCAGCCTTGAGTTCAAAATGTATTATTTCCCTTCACAGGTGTTCATCCTATTTGCTCCACCAACACACACCCCTCACACCTCATTCGATGGGACTTCATGAGCCATATTCTTTTAGGAAGCCTCTTACACTAATATGACTAATCAGTCTGTAACATTTCCCTAAAATCATCAAAATCAAATGGTTCTTGATCACTAGCAACCAAAGCTACCTCCAGTACTCAAGGAAGGGCTCAGTGAAGGCTTGAATGCTTCCCCATCTCTACAAGGACTACCGCCAGCCTCCTGATACATTCACAGGACTGTAGCTGCTTCTCTTAGAGCTACAGCAGTTGTCAGCCCAGTCACTCACAGTTACATCTCAAATAGTTCAGTCATGCTGCGATCAGCTAATCTACCTCCAATGCAACTCATCTCCCAGTGGTGACCTTCCAGCTTTTCGTAGAGACTTATTAAAGTCTAAGTGTCCCCCAAGATTTTGACTTGTCTCTGCTACTCCAGCCCCATGGCCACCTAGCTTTTCTGATCAAAAAGTCTGGCAATTTTATAGTGGCAGTAACTTGTGACCTGTCTGGTCTGACTTGAGCAGAAAGCTTGCCCATCGTATACCTCCCTTATCTACACTACTCTACTGCAGTCTTATAATACTTTTGAACACTGGATTCACAATACCTGATAAGGATTTTGCCTTCTGTAATTTCCACAGATCATTAGAGAGTCAACATCAGATTCAAATATAAAGACAGACAGAAGTCTGGATAAACACTGTTCATTCGGTAATATTCAGATAAATTTGAGATTCAGTCCCCACTTCACTCCAGGTGAATACTTACCATTAAGCTGTTTCTTGTCTTCAGACAGAGTAGAAGAAATCTCTACAAGCATTAAGAAAAAAACGAGTACAACAGTAAGAAGTTACAGCACAGTACTTGTGCACATATGCAAAAAAAATAAAAAGCCAAAGTAAGGATCTCCAAATAAAGCTTCCAAAATATTAATAGATTGATCAGGACACTTCAGCTCTCAAGAAGTCACAAATAAATGCAGCACTGATTACCATTCCAAAAGATTGTGTATAATTAAGAAAATACAGTGTTAAAAATGCCAAGAATTGCACAGCACTGAAGGGTAGGAAATGCTAGCACTGTGGCACTTCAAAACAAACATTGCAAATTATCTTGTGCAGTTATAAACTTCATAGCTAAGAAGCTCAGTAAATCTGTCAGACTTTCGATGACACTTGCGTCAGGACAACACAGAGTAGACACTGAATCTGATTGACCCATCCCTTGGCAATCTAAACCCAATCCTGGCAGAAACCCAGGGGGAAAAAAAAAAAAAATCTTCCTGTAAGGTCCTTCTGTCAAATGGTTTTATTTGACAAGTTATTATCGGAGTTTTTCATTAAATCTACAGTATGCTGCAACTAGTCTAAACAAACACACACTAGCAGACAAAAAAGAAGATAAAGACCAAGCAGGTGAATTACACAGTGTCAATTCATATATAAGGTGCTCAACTCAACCAGAAAGTCAGAGAACCTCTCAGGCACATATCCTTCTGCTCATAGCAAATCTGGAGGGAAACTAGTCGTCTGGAAGTCCCCTAGCCCGTTTCCGCCTTCTGTACATTGCACATCTCAGAATGTCCTAATATGAAGGCCCATCTTATATTCTTCTTAATGGGAATCAGGTTTGGGGAAGTGGGAGAAACCAGTATGTTCTTCCTGCTCCCTTATATGAAAACCAAACTGTGAATGTTTCTCCCCTGTTCTGAATCCCTCCCAGTGCTCTGCATCACAGCTGCCAGTGTTAGAAGAAAAATGCCATTATGAGAGAAGTGAAGGAAAGGCTCCTGGAACAAAGCACCAAACATACAGCATGGCAAAATTACTTCAGAGCTGACCAAGAATTGCCTTCATCAGACATTTTCATGTTGTGCCACTATAAGGTAAAAAACAAAACACTCTACAAGATGGATGAGACACCAAATTTTTGATTGAGGCTGTATTTGTCTGTGTATTCTGCTATACACCACTTTAAGCTTTCTGCCAGGATAGGCAAGTCATTCACAAAAACTCATTTCTGACTAAAGGTAATTTTTTGCATTCAAAAAGTCTAGTATCATTTCACTACATTTTAACACACCGCACTGAAATTGGCACTGCAATTTTAAAGACATTTCCAAAAGACAGCCCTACGTCTCTTCTTTCGATGACACTATAGCTCTCAGTCTAATCTCACTGAATGAACAATAATAAAACATGCATTCCGACTCACAGATTATGTTACCACTGAAATAACATAGGGACACACGTCTGTGAGAAACATTAGCAGTACTAAAAGATGCCAGACAACAAGCCAGTGTCTGTGCTAATGTTTACAGCTGAGTACCCTGAAGGGAAAGCAGTTTAATGCTGTACAGGTTTGCTGAGGGAGATATTGAAATCATCTCTTATATGCCTGGGTACTACTGTAGTTACTGCACTGGGCTTCTCAGCAAATACAATCACTACACATTTCAGTGCACAGCTCCACTGTAAGAGCACAGAAAGGACACTTCAGAATTTCCTATCAGTTCCTACCACACTCAAGCAGTGATCCCAAAAGACAAGTTGACAAAACATTAACTATCACCAGCATCTTCAAAAGAGTCTTCTTTCTTAAAGAAACCCTGGAGTATGCAAGGACAAGCTTCAGCTTCCTTAAACAGTTCAGTGAGCAAATAATTGTACCATCTTCCAAAAAAAAAAAAAAATCAGAACACAGGAAACCAAAACTAAACAACCACAGATCTTCCAGCCATGCCCCAACAAACCTACAACTGCCTTACTTGCACTGTACTGAGACTGTACCAAACAGCAAGTACCGATGCTCACTCTACTGCCAAATACCCTCTGCCAGAAAAAGCAAGCAACGTATTCCATAATTTGCAGTCCTGTCTTTCCTCTATACTTATGGGCCCATTTAATCCTATATTCAAAAACATGCACCTTAACTTAGTATTTTATTCTTCTAACTTCAAAAGCAAACTTTGCTGAATATGGTCTTCTGGAAGGATGAGAGACTAGAATTACTGCTGGCTGATAGTGAAATTAGTCAATCACATTTTTTATAATTCAGAAGAGGAGGATATATAACCTACCAGGAATCAAAGTAAACGTTGAGAATTCTACAGCGAAAAATTTCAATAAATCCAGTCTAATCAGTTTGATTCTCAATTAATGAAATTACATTCTCTCACGTCTGAAGTGGCTAAGAGAGACACAGGCAATAGAACTGGTTTTAGACAGTTGGAAACATTTATCCTGCAAATTTTACTACAGCAAAATGGATAGAACAGTCCTATTACGGAGGAAAGCAGAAAAAGTGAACAGCAGAATCACAGAATCATTAAGGTTGGAAAAGACCTCTAAGATCATCAAGTCCAACTGTCCACTCACCACCATGCCCACTAAACCACGTCCCAAAGTGCCACGTCCACACGTTTTTGAATACTTCCAGTGATGATGACTCTACCACCTTCCTGGGCAGCCTATTCCAATGCTTGACCACTCTCTCAGTAAAGACATTTTTCCTAATACCTAAGTCTACACCTTCCCTGGCACAATCTGAGGCCATTTCCTCTCATCCTATCACTAGTTACTTGGGAGAAGAGACCAACACCCACCTCACCACAACCCCCTTTCAGGTAGTTGTAGAGAGCGATAAGGTCTCCCCTCAGCCTCCTCTTCTCCAGACTAAACAACCCCAGTTCCCTCAGCCGCTCCTCATAAGACTTGGGCTCTAGACCCTTCACCAGCTTCGTGGCCCTTCTCTGGACATGATCCAACACCTCAATGTCCTTCTTTTAGGACCCCTTCTGTAGTGAGGGGCCCAAAACTGAACACAGTATTTGAGATGCGGCCTCACCAGTGCCCAGTACAGGGGCACGATCACTTCCCTACTCCTGCTGGCCACGCTATTTCCACTAAAATGGACAGCAAATGGACTGTCATAGCTGGCAGGGGCAAGAACATGTTTATTTTTTACTGACTGGCTGTCACAAAAATTCCTTTCAGTTGTAGAAAAGTTAGATTAATGAAATTGGCAAAAGTCAGGTTTACTTCTGAAGTTCAAACTCAGCTGACAAAGTAGCAGTAACCTATCTGTAACACCTCAACTCCATGAAGCATTTATGCTGTCGAGGTTTCTCCATACTTTGCAGCATTTACCTTAAAAGCTCGACACTGGAATTAGCTACCTAGCAACATGGAGACATAAAATACTATTCTCCTTCATGTACAGACCAAACTCAAGGTAACTGTTAGGCCATGTGATCTAAGCGCTAAGCATGTATGCAGTGTGTCTTGCCAGAAGCTGAAGAGCTACAAGAGATGGCTGAATTTGTGAACTAAAAGATGCCACAGAATTTGATAAAAATAGTTGCAAACAAGAATTCTTTCATGTTTTCACTGCAGTTTTGCTAAGGGTCAATATTCAGTAATAGCGTCTGCTTCCTAGGTATAGGAATTTTTGCTATGGCCTACAAACCAAAACAAATACTGAAGATTAAAATCTCTAGAAACCATCACCAGCATTTTAAGACAATATACTACATCTCTTGCTGTCCTGGCTCAGAGAAGTCTGTTGTATTAGCAAAATTTTCTCCAAGTAAATTCAAACTGAAGGACCCAATAAAGTGTTCTGGAAAGGATAACTGTCAATAAAGTGCATTGAAATATCCCAATACATATTCAACTTGCCAGACCTGTGTCTGGTGCTGAAATCACCACATTGAAAATACTGACTTTTAGTCCAAGATAAAAGTGCTGCCTATGACAGCTTGTCCCCTGAGATCAGAAGAAGAAAGAGGGATCTTGGGAAAAAAATATTTATTTCTATATACATACACACATAACACACACGTCTGTTTTCTGATGACTAAAAACTAAAGAAAAGTGTAGTAATACACTACTTATAAAAGTTTCCATGCATAAAATAGTCTCATCTTCAGGTATCTCCTGTAAAAAGACTGAATATATGCAACAATCTTCATCTTTGTGCAAGAATAGAGACTCTCCTCATAAATATGATGATTTAAGATTTCTCATAATTTCCAGATAACTTTGAAATAAAGCATAAATAGAAATTATTTCATTCTTTAAAACCTCACCTTTTGGAGCAGCAATAGGCTTGACAGCCATCCTCCCAACAAGACATTCCTTCAGCATCGATTCATAATTGACCCAACGATGAACCTATATTAACAAAATTGGTTTTCACTAAATTTGTAATTCTTACTATGTTGTTCTATGCACTGAAATAGAAAAGTTCATTTTTGTACAGTGGCTAATGTAATTTAGCAGATTTTTTTTAAACAGACACTCATTATTGTGTCGTTCAGCACTTATTTTTAGTTCTATTATAGAAAGCATGTAATTAAGTGGGGGAAAAAAGTGACCGTGAAAAAGTGACAATAGTTTAATTTATTCATTTTGTGCTTTGCAGTATGTGAACATCATAACCTTGAGCTACAGCAAATATTTCAGAAGAGTATTTTTATGATGTATGCTACGCAATTAACAGAACAAAGACCTCATCTTTACCACAAGGGTAATTAGTCTTGTTTAGATACAAGTGAGGGGAAAAGGGATGAAGGAAACAAAGTTAAAAAAAATAGTAGTTTAGACACACAAACATCTCCTACCAAGTTTGTGTATTTCTGTTTGTTTCTGTCATACTATCACTGAATTATCTGGAAATTACCTATTTTAGAAAGCCAAATAAAGTGAAAAAAAAGTAGTAGCTTTACAGACCAGAACTGGAGAACTTGCAGAGGAAATGGATGGCAGAAAAGCCAATTCTGATAGGGCATCCAGGATAACATCACAAGAAGAGAAAAGGAAATTAAGTGCTGTGTGACAAATTCGAATGGTACGTAGAGATTTAAAAATAAAAACTTTAAACTGGACAAGCTAAGGAGATGAGGTAAAGAATCCCACCCACAAGCTGCAGTTTCCCCATATACAGATAGCAGAATGAAATTAAGGATTTTGAATGACAGTTAATTTTTCTAGAAATTTGAGAAAAAATAGCAACATGCCAAATTCTTCAAGAGATCAGTATCCAACAGACATAGAATTCTAAAGCAGAGGGGATAGCAACAGAAATGTCTCCAGAACAGGAAAGATATCAGCCAGAAAAAAAAAACCCATATTTTAAGGATCTGAACACTACTTTCCACTCCCATGACAAAACAGACAACAAGAACAATAAAGTAGCAAGTATGTATCTGAACTTAGTAACAACTTGAGGGGCTTCCTCAAGTACCCCTGATGTCAAGACTCCCGTTTCTGAGAACATCATACTTGACAGTGATCCACGTATAGAATTCCAGGCCACAACTTGATACTGGATGAACTTTTAGGAGAGAAACTCCAAAATTTCTTGAAACCAGAGAATTATGCCCACTAATTATCCAACATTTAATTTGTGAAAGGATTAACCAAAGAGAAACTTAAAGCTAAAACAGCATCACATCTTTATTTATGTTCATTGTTAAAAACATTTTGCAAATAAAGGCATAACATACTGTGATGCACAAACTGTAAAGAGGTAACAGATTTCCTTTCAGAAACAGAAGAGGTTTCCTTTCTGTTCTTTCCCAGTTTCTCAGACAAACCTTGTGAGCCAAGGAGCCTCAAAAAATGTCTGTTTCTAAAAAAAATACCAACTCAGTGAATCATCTTTTACAGCAGCAGGTTTGCAAGCAATTCCCTACAGAAAGTACACCCATTCTGCAGACCCTTTACTTTCTGAGTCTTTTCAAAACATTTGAAAAAATGGGAAACAAAGAAAAGTCCAGCTGTCATGTGGTGATTTGTTCACAATGGGTTAACAGCAGCCCCAGTATTTTTTGTTAGTACTTTGCTCGCTGATAATGCAGTGGTCAAGTTAATAGACAAAAGAATACTACAAGCATTTTTCAAACAGTGACAGTTCTGAGAAGAAAATGCCTCTCAAATGACAGCAATTAGTTGTTGTAGTAATTTATTAAAAAGGTGGTATCTCAAGTTGATGCTAGCTTTATTGCTATTTCTGCTAAAAAAGTAATTTAATAAAATGGTCAAATTGAAGCATCATTCCAACAACATAAAGTGACATTTTCAAGATTGTCTTTTCATACAAAGTTTAAACTACATGCCCCTTTCAGCATACCTAAGTGCCATTCTTAGGAGTAATGCATTGCCTTTACTTAGACCTGAAAAACTTCGAATCACCTTTTCCACTGGAATGCCCTAAAGATAATCAGGCAACACGCGTTTTTCAGAATACCTTTCAGTGAGCAAGTGTTATTCGCTGCCAGTTGTTCTCACCTGATCAAAGAGATCTGTACCATCGGTTCCTGCTGCTTTCATCAGTTCATCCTCACCACCGGGATGGTATTCCATATACGGTGTGACATTATATACAAATCCTACAGAAAATGGAATATAAAAACATGAGCAGCGTCTTTACAACCGCTGCAACCACTCGTATCTCCAAAATCAGCCAAAAGGTTAGTGTATATTAAACACTGTAATGGCAAACAGTAGACATGATTGGAACAAAAAGCATGACTTCCCAAAACCAGAAAATCATATAGAGCACAAGATATATCTTATTACACAGAGAGCCAAATCCTACAATGCCATACCACTTGTCCCAGTGAATGTCTGGAAGAACCTGCAGGGTTACAACTTTACCAAAATAAACCCTTGAAGTTGAACATAATTATCCTAGCAAGGGGATAAAAGAACAAGAAGCTGGTTTAAAGAGAGACATAAAATTGAGCCAGTTAACACACAGAATTCTTTTCACTCTCCTCTCCAATTAAGTTACTCCTAAAGTGCTGTCATAGTTGTTTCCCTACCACCCATCATCTATGGAATAAAATGCCTACAGGAATGAACTGCCTCCCATAAGGAAAAACTGCTACCATCAGCAACAAAACTCCATTCTCCAGATTCATCAATACAAAAAAACTAAACTATGTTCATTAAAGGCTTACAACTCTGGTACCAAATTTGTCCCAGTAAAAGGGCTCAACATTCTTTCTACATGAGTACTAGCCTTAGTATTTCCAGGGAGATAAAACAATTCTTCTTCATAGGTCTGAAATGCTGAAGTCTAATTATTGTTGCTATGCAACTGGAGTAATTAGAGCCTGGAGAATGCAGCTATAAACAGATTTAACTACCAACATATAGCTGCTAACAAGACTACTGCAGGTCTACCTAGCAGTATATTTAAAGATACATAACATTATCAAAACAGGAAGCTACCAGAAGTGGAACTGTGCCAGTGCTTTCGTAAGAAGCTTTTAGCACGTTAAGAAGTGTACATTAATTACCCTAGAAGGAGAGGTAGACATTCAGCACTGGGCCGGGGGGAGACATACTTGCAATAATCCTAGTTGGTAAGAACAACCATTCCAGACAACAAAGGGAAGGGTCTTTGCATATTTTACTGACCTGATCGTCTGATGGATGTACCCGCTATGCCATCTTGTGTGCAGCACAGATTACTGCATGCAATAAAATCTAGAGTATCTACATAGTTAGGACCTCCTGAGTGTTAGTCCAATGTCCAATTTACTATCAAACTTGCAGGAGCAAAAGAAATCTCATTCATATACCCTTCACGCTTTTTTTTGACTCCCCTGACATCCCACTTGATAGATCAAATTTGTGGCCTATATGACAGCTTTGATGATCATCATACCGGCTTTTTGAACAAAGTTAGTTGTTGCTGTTCTTTTACTTCCCATTCCTCTCATCAGTCTCTGCTCTTTCTTATAGAGACACAGTCTATCTACCAATGCAGACACCTCACTTAGCTTTTCCACAATGGTGTTATTTTACTACCTGTCCACATATCAGGTCTACAGATAATCTACCAGGATTCCCAGTTACACTGTTTTTTTCATTAATAGTCCTACAACAAAGAAAAGGCAGAGATGGAAAAATTTAAAGACAGGTACAGAAGCAGCATGATGGAGTTCTTGTAAAAAACAACTTCAGAAATGCAGTCAAGGGGAAATATGATATTAAAAACAAAACAGAAGTGTTTTTAAGCAGTGATTCTGTCTGCAGTAGATGTCCCTTTTTGAGACAGAAAAAAAAGAACAGACCTCCACAGTAAATAAGCTTTCTTTAGCTCTCCTCTCACTATAGTTTTGCTAGCATGTGCAAAAGCAGCACACAGAGCATTAACAATCCTATTATTTTGTTCAAAAGCCAGTACCAAATGACATTTTACCCTTGCTTTCACTCTCATCCCCTTTAACACCCAACAAAAACACAGTTGCCCTCAAAGAAATTCTTAACTTTCTTTTGCTGGAGTTCAGAGATGACATTATGTTAAATATCAGTGATGTTCCTTACCAGATCAAAGTTAGCACTAAATGAACCACTCTTCCTAGAGTAATGTCACACTAGCTACTCTGATGTTCTTAATCTATCTTCATAGAACTGCTACTATCTCATAACAAATTTAAGGTGGTATTAATGTATTTTAGCCACCGAATGATTAAACTGGAGAGCGAACACTTTACTCCTTTCTGTAGGACAACTAGGAACTTCCTTTTCAGCACTGAAAATACGCTTCTAGCCACAGCTATTGCTCCAAACCACCTTTTACACATTGTTAACTTATAACATATGATACTTTCAACTTTTGAGCTACATTTTCACAAAAGCAAGAACATAAATAGAATGGCTTAGTTTCCAAAGTGTATTGGGTTTACATGGCAAGGTTTTGGTAGCGGGGGGTGCCACAGGGGTGGCTTCTGTGAGAAGCTGCTAGAAGCTTCCCCTGTGTTCAAGAGAGCCAAAGCCAGCCAGTTCCAAGATGGACCCCACCGCCAGCCAAGGCCAAGCCCATCAGTGACAGTGACATCGCCTCTGGGGTAACAGAGTTAAAAAGGCAGGGAAAAAAACTGCGTGGAACAATAGCAGCAGAGAGGAGTGAGAATATTTGAGAGGAACAGCTCTGCAGACACCCATGTCAGTGCAGAAGGAGGGGCAGGAGCTGCTCCAGGCGCTGGAGCAGAGACTCCCCGGCAGCCCCTGGGGAAGCCCATGGCGAGGCCGGCTGTGCCCCTGCAGCCATGGAGCTCCACGCTGGAGCAGATCTCCACCTGCAGCCCGGGGAGGGCCCCACGCCGGAGCAGGGGGATGCCCAAAGGAGGCTGTGACCCTGTGGGAAGCCCATGCTGGAGCAGGCTCCTGGCAGGACGTGTGGACCCGTGGAGGGAGCAGGTTTGCTGGCAGGACTTGTGACCCCATGGAGGACCCAGGCTGGAACAGTCTGTTCCTGAAGGATGGCACCCCGTGGAAGTGACCCAGGATGGAGCAGTTCGTGAAGAACTGCAGCCCGTGGGAAGAACTCACAATGGATAGGTTCATGGAGGACAGTCTCCTGTGGGAGGGACCCCACACTGGAGCAGGGCAAGAGTGTGAGGAGTCCTCCCCCTGAGGAGGAAGGAGCAGCAGAGACAGCGTGTGATGAACTGACCACAACCCCCATTCCCCATCCCCCCGAGCCACTGGAGGGGAGCAGGTAGAGAAATCAGGAGTGAAGTTGAGCCCGGGAAGAAGGGAGGCATGGAGGGAAGGTGTTTTAAGATTTTTTTTCTTACTTCTCATTATCCTACTCTGATTTGATTGGTAATAAATTAAACTAATATTTTTCTCCAGGTTGAGTCTGTTTTGCCCTTGACAGTAATTGGTGACTGATCTCTCCCTGTCCTTATCTCGACCCACAAGCCTTTTGTTATATTTTCTCTCCCCTGTCCAGCTGAGGAGGGGAGTGATAGAGCGGCTTTGATGGACATCTGGCCTTCAGCCAGGGTCAGCCCACCACACACCAATATTTGTTATGCTAGACAGAGATTTCAATCACTCTGTGTGGCAACTGTCATTTGTCTTACTAAGTTTTATGAAGCAATATGTGGGCTTGCACACTTATTTTTGAAAGACCATTCTACAAGTTTAAGTAACATTTTTAATATTTATATGTCTCTGGATACTTTAAAGCAATCACTAAAAATAGTCAACTGGTAAGGATAATAAATTATCCAAGACTGAGGAGTGTAAGTACATGTCAGCATTTTCAATGCCTTATTCTTGCTAAGCCCTTGTTATTTGAGGCATAACCTACAATCTTGTGTTTTATTATTTTCATATGCAGATATAAAATAGGCATAAAATATGCCCACTTGGAAGACTTCTTAAGAAAAGCTTGAAAGCAAAGAAAATCTTTGTAACACAAAATCTCTAACTTAAACAAAGTTGCGTCCAATTAGTCAATTGGCCTAAACATAGAAGGTGCATAGTTTGTTTTGGGGTGTGGCTTTTGTTGCTGTTGTTTGGGTTTTGTTGCTTCTTTAAGTAGAGAAGAGAGAAGCTAGGCAAAAAAAGCAGAAGAAATATCAAGCAACGAACCTCTTATACATATCCAGCAGTCCTCCTTTGTGTTGTGTTTAGCAAGCTCATCTTCAGTCACTTCAATTAGCCTCCCTTTTAAACCAGTCAAGTCCTTCCCACTTTTAGATAGCCGAATCCAATCCATAAGACTCCTTCCTGGTTTTAAAGGTACCTGAAAAAGAACAAATGTACAAACATTTTTAAACTCTAAGGGAAGAAAGAGCCATTCAATACACTTTTTTAAGCTCCCTAGGACAACTCAGACAAAACAAGAAATAACACAACCCATACTCTTCACTGATATTTGGGAGCCCTATATGCAGTAAGGGTGCTTAAGGAAGTGTCCTATCTAGTAACCCAGATAAGGGAATTATTGAACATCAACAAACATTTAGATGACTCTTCCCAAAGCAAACTGCAGATACCAAGTCCTCCTGTGGTGGTAAAAAGTTTTTATCAACATAATTTGAGAAATGGCCTGGGAACATATAAGCAACAAAGAAAAGAGATTTAGAAATCATGGCCAGGTAGGACAAGGTAGGAAATTTCACCTTCACAGCATTCATAAAGGCTTTCCGCAAGCCGCACAGCAATGGGAAATCCGGGACTGAAGTATTCTAGCTTACCAGGGATGTACTACCCTGTCCTGCCTGAAAGGCAAAGCAAAATATTCAGAGTGTCTAGCACCTTCCTTTTCAACAGCACCACACACTAGGAACCCCTTTGATCCCAACTCTAACAGCAGGGAGCAGGGTTAAAGAACCGTGGTCTTACAAAACTGCAGCAAAACCAGAAGCAAGAAAGCTAAAGAGTGCATAGATGCTTGATGCTACTTTAGTCAGAGTTTGCTTTCCACGTGATGTCTGCAGCCACCAAGTGCCCCCAAAACGACGCCAAAGACCCAACACATAAAGCGTAAACTGTGCGCAGTAATCTCAAGCTGAAAGTCTCCGTCTCTGCACAGGAGGAACCCGGGACAGCCTGGGAAGGCACAGCAGGAAGCGTTATCACCGCCGCCTTCTAAATCGAGAAGTACGACGTATTTTTCCAGAGACGCTGCGGAGCCGGCCCCTCGCCCGGGGGCCCTGC
>NW_010552506.1:0-339 GCF_000687285.1 Phaethon lepturus
CGGGGCATCGCCGTTGAGCTGCTGTAGCGTTGGCGCGAGCCCGAGCGAGCGGGAGGCTGCGCAGCGTCAAACCCAGGCTGCCTGCACCTTCCCGCGGGGGGAGAGCGGGACAACCCCAACCCCAAACCCCACTGCTTCGAGCAATGCTTTCTAAACAAAACGTCGAAACGAAGAAGTGTTATTTAAAAAAAAAAAACCCAACCAAACCCGCATTTTAATTACAACGGCTATTGCAACCGAGAATGGCTCTGCGGAGCACTCGGTCCCCTGTCCTCCCGCCTTGGCTCTCTCTGGCCCTGAGACGCCGAGGCCTGTGGCCCTGCGTGGGCGCTGCGTGTG
>NW_010552506.1:370-43409 GCF_000687285.1 Phaethon lepturus
CCCGTCAAAACCACAGTGCCCTATGCGCAGGGGGTGCGTGGCCTCTTGAACAAATCAGCAGCAGAAGGGAAAGTTCAGATTACCAGTATGGGCCAAATTCTGTATTTTTTAAAGTTTATTTTGTATATTCTCATTTAGTTAAAAGTTATGTGTAAGGTAGCTGGTTATCTCTGTAGCTGATGTGCTGCTGATACGTTGTCAGTCACTACTGAATAATGGTAAGATGTGTAGGTTCTGGAGAAAAAAGGTGAGACATAAACTCTACGATAGTACTTACATTGAGTATTATGGAAGGTTCACATATTTCAGATAACTGGAATTGCATCATCTTCCAGTTTCTCACAGAGGTCCAGATTCAATAGAGCATTTTCGTATGTCCTTGAATTCAGAAGGATTAGACATGTGCTGGAGCATTCCGTGAAGTATAGAGATGAAGCAGGGCTCCTAGTTCAGAAAAAGAAATGCTAAAGTACATTAAAGAAGACTTCTTCTAATACTCTTCTAATCCTTCTAATATTTAAATCAAGACTTAACACAGTAACAATGTCAGTGTATTGTAGAAATGTCAAGGAAAAAAACAGCCTTGCTAAGCAAGTTTTTAAGACCCTTGTATAAACATAGAGAGTTTAGATATCCATCTAAATATATGGTACTTAGCCACAGGTGATCAGGTATTTGCGGGTTTGTGCATGATGATGGATCATAATGGCTTCTTGGGCTTTGTAGTGACCCGCTCACAAAAAATACAAAGAGTAGATTAAATGCAGACCTCTCTGTGCAGTGAATCTGCAGCCCCCAAAAAGAGTAAACTGATCCACAGGTCTTGTGCTGACCCTACAGCACAGGAATGGATTTCACTGCCCCTGTGCACTGAGACAGAGTTTTGGACACCTCGAGGAGAAAAACTTGCAAAATAAGAAAAAGTCCCCAAAGTCAGCCAACAGACATTTGTTTTGCAATGAAGAGTATTCCCTGACAAATCTTGCAGTATCAGAGCAGAAATTTGCCTGGCTGCTCCTCATCACCACCAGCCCTTAAGTGATGGTCCGTGTCAGGCAGTTCTGAAATCCTTGTCCTCATTACTGGATCCCCATGGATGCTTGTCAGCTGCCAGTAGGACATACCAAATCGGCAGTGAAACAAAAGAACAAAGTCTGTTTCGACAATGTTTGGATGCCATTTCAAAAAAGTGGCCTGTGGATTTAAAATCTGCCCGGAAAAAAAAAAGTTGTTTATTCTGTCATTGCCAGAACATTGATATAGTCAGAAACATTATTTGAATGAAGTTTTTACATGCCATTGAACGTTTTTTCTGTGTTCACGGGTTGTCAGTCTTATGTGCAGATTAAACTAAGTTCTCACAGAGGAAGTTCACGCAGCGTGAATTCCGTTAGCTTTGCTGATCCCATTATGCACCATAATGTGAGAGTGAAGATTGCTCTGCATAAATATTCATCTAGCATCTTTCAAGTTTTCACTTTTCATTCTGCTGCTGCCTGACCCTGTCTGCCGCTTTTCTCTGAATAATTGTTACTGCTGAGCAGCCCATTTGGAGTAAAATGCATTTGTAAGACTAAAATACCCAAACAGCAGTGGGCTCGTGGATTGTCACCAGGGCAAGTTGCAGCCCATTGCAATGTATAGCTGTGGACATTACAATGATCTAATGTGCTATTTGGTATTGATGTCCATTTTCCTCTGCAAATGTGATGGCCTCTGGCTCACACAGAGGCCATACTGAACACGCGGGTCGCAACGCCCCGGTTTTCACTCTGATCATTTCGAGTCCAAATCCTAAGTTTTCCTGGTTTAATTCCAGCAGGGTTTGAATCACATTAATGATTTTTTTTTTTTTGGTGCCATTTCTATTTATCCCCAACCCAAAGGCTCTGCTTGTGCGTTTGAGGTGAAGAGGTGAAGAGGGACTGGTGAAAATAGCACAAACAATGCGATGTGTTTTTGTGGAGGCAAGGAGTCAAATCAAGGGCTCCTTCCATATCAAGTGAGTTAAAATGACTACACATTAGAGGATTTAGCCCAAACATGATAAAATTGACCACAATTCTCTTGTGATTCCTCAACAGGTCCTGAGATGTGAATGTCCGTTCCCCACAACTGTTAATCTAGCCAGCAAAGAAAATTGCTGCTGTTGTCTGTTCCCAGATGTACTGCCTTGTGTTTCAGACTGTGTGTTTCCAGCCCATGAGAACAGGCACAGATTTTCTGGGTGAGCTAAGGGGATTGCATCCCCATCCCCCTCCATTGGTGGTGTAGTGTGTGGAGTGTACTTAACTGAGCGTGTGATGGCTGTGCACATTACCTGTTTGTTTTTGAGGAAGAGTTTGGGCATGAGTTTGCCTGCCCTGCCCCCCAAGCTGTGCAGCCGAGTTACCTATATTTGTGAAAATCACAGAGTCGGCACCCCTGAAATGCAAGGAATTACTGTCCCTGGGAAAATCATTATCCAGATCATGGGGTCTCATATCCATGTTTCCATGCTGTGACTTCAGGGAGATGGGGAAGATAAGTTTTTCAGCAGCTTGGTCTTGCAATCACAGCTCCCTAATACAGAGCTCTCCTACAGAAGAAAACCCACCCCGCCACCCAAAGCAAGTAGTTGCCTGAGAAAGGCAAAAGGCACTGCAGGGATGCATCCCTGTGGCAGGAATGTGACGAGCCATTTCACAGGCTGTGCTGCAGACCTTCCCGAAGCTTTCCTTGGGCAAAGCATCAGAGAGCACAGCCTGTTCTCCCGTGCAGTGCTCTGAGGGAAGCTGGCAAAGGGAGACATGGTTTTCTACTTATAAGATGTTTTACTTTTGCCAGGTATTATCATAACACCTTTTTTCTTTCTCCTTTTTTATCCAGTCAGAATTCTCATATAAACCACTTACTTACATAATTTCCCAGCCTATCAGCTTGACATTTTAATTGCAGAAACTGCACCGACAGGGAGAAGCTGCTAGATAGCAGGAGCCAATGCCACAACAGGTAAAAAAGAGTAATCATATTACTCAAGGAAGACCAAAGTGGAGAAAATATGCTCTCCTTGAAATTCAAGTTTAAACCAAACATATTTCCATGCTGACTGAAGTGAATGAAGTCTCTTTCCAGCTAGACAGCTTTGATCCAGTTCTCCAGCAAAAAAAACAGTGCAGGGTAGAAACATTCATGTATGATTCAGAAAGGTCTGTTACTGCCTGACTTTGGGCCAGCTGCTTGGCCCCGGTCCTGCACTGATGTACTTGGCTGTGTGCTCACACGGAGACTAACAGAAGCCTGGACATCAAAGAAATGGGCCAGGCATTTTCCAACAGGAGACTGGGCTGTTATTCTCTCTGTTAAGAGCTACTATGTTCATAATGATGCCCCGGCCTCGTTTAGTGGGAAGTTAGAATGGCAATCATTTTCCCATTAGCAGTAGCATAATCCCATTTTTCACGTGTACTTCATACCCAGAAGCCTTAAAATAGATCTTGTCTCTGTGTTTTATGATGACTGATGTGGACATTAATATCTCTCAATGCCCTATGCCTTTTTCTAAAAGAAAATTGTCATGTAAAAGACCCTTGTTCTTCTAATTAAGATCAAATAATTTGTAGAGTACATTATATTTTGGACCTGTCACATCAGAGTGTATACATCACATTGACTTATGTGTGGTGCGGTCAATCAGCCGTGTGAGTGAAGGACTATGCACAGGCTTTCTGGATGCTTTGGGGCTTGAACCCTGCAAGCAGTAGATCACAGATGCTTTCTGTCACATATTAATAGCCGGCTCAGCACGAGGACTGGAAGCCCAGAGCTCCCATAAATGCTAAAAATGTTTCACCTCCAGGACTTAGAATGCATAACTTAATGTGCCAGTGAAACACTCTGGAAGCTGCTTTTCTTTTTTTTCCAAACCACTTTTAAAAGTACTTCAAGTTCAGAGAAATATTAATGTATCATAAAAATTTTAAACTAATGTGACACTCTGGTTGTTTTATTTTTGCAATAGAGGCATAGCAACTATTTTAACAGGCAAAAATGCATTGTTTCAGTCATCTAAGGATAAACTCACCTATTTGGTATTCCTGGTTGAGCAATAACAGATGAGTAAACCTGGCCTACCCTTAATAACAGCACTTGTTCTACAAACCTACAATGGTTTGCCTTTAAAATGTCAGTGGAGTGAAAGCAGTTTCTCTAACGGAGTCCCTGGTGAACTGACAAGGCAATGGCTCTTAGTCCTGAGCCACCACAGCTTGCCATGAGACCTTATTAATGGCCACATCCTGGGCCTTGGAAGAAGAGAGGAAATAGGGGGTGAGTTTTTTGCAGTTGTCAGTGCAGGTTTAGGAGGGGATTGGTATTTGAATTTGATTCTGACCCAACTGGACTAATTTTCAGGATTGTCTTGCAGGATGTCCCTACCTATGTGCAACCTCAAATAGTGGAAGCATTACTGATAAGCATTTATCAAAAGAAGAGACTGATCTTTTGGGAGCATTCGTTTTGGTACTAGAAATAGAAGCTAATTTCCTCTGCTCTGTGCTACATCTGAACCACCTCTGAAAAGCAGTTCTTTGATGGGAAAGGCACATCCCCTGAGGAAATCCAGACATTCACATTCAGTCCCCATCCTGGATACACAGCCAACAGATCTGGCTACATCAGCCAATCTGGTCAGATTCATATCCTCCCCGTTTGTGCAGGTGTGGTAATGTGCTCTGCCTTAAGGACTGGGAATGTGTTCAATAGCATTTATGGTACAATCAAGGAAGTGGAATAATGTAAAGATGGGGACTGATCCCATTCTTATCCAGCCACGGCTGATGTCCAAGGGCTGATGAACTAGCCCTTAGTGTCAGTTCTTACCCCAGTTAATGGGTCTGGGTTACTGACCACCCCCAGCCTCAGGTTTGAGGTCATATTCCAGGCCCATTTCTCCATCCAGTGGTGTCTGGAGTCCTTTGCTTCCTTGGTGCTGCTACCAGCTCAATAAAGCCATTTGTGATGGTCCTTTAGACGTGAATAATAACATTTGTGCCTATTCCTGTTTTGAGTGACTGGGAGAATTTTTTCTGTTACACAAGATACCTACAGATGTAGTATCTGTGGGGTACTTGCTCTGTTCTCCTTTGCTTGTGGGGGGCAGAAGCAGATTCTGGCTTGGGGGTCTGATCTGGCTCCTCGCTCTCTTTCTTGCCAGTGCTTCTTTTAACCAGAGAATAGTTAACCTGCCTTGCCTCTCTCCCTGCTTCCTCATTGCTTTGACGCACCCTTTTATGAACTGAGGAGGAGGTAGTCAGATCTCTGGGCATATCCTTTCTCTGCCTGCAGATGGCTTTAGGCGAAAGCAAGGCACACAATCCGATGTGGGTTAGAGAAATCGTGCTGTACCATACAGTAGAAGCAGCTGTAGAGCAAGGTAACATCTGAGATGAAGTCCAAATCCATCCCTGTTCCCAGTGGTACTGTGGCTCTGGCAAGCTTGCTGGTGCGTGCTGGCTCCTGGCCTCCCCCTTCCTCGAAACATCAGCTTTTAGCTGCTGCCCAGGGGCACTGTCATTGGACTTGTTTTTCGTTCTTGCTGTTGTTCCAGGTCAATAGATCCCACGTTCTTCCAGAGCTCTGAAAAAATAAACGGTCTCCCAGAGCTGCATTATCTCCTTGTTTTTCCATCAAGATTACCATCACCAAGTGAACAAATGTTGAAACTGTACATATTGATATAGTTTCTTTTTTAATTGGTCTCTTGTAAAGCTTTTTTTGATTTCTACTTTCTCTTGGGATAGGGTTAGGCATTATGGTGACCAATTAGTTCAGACCTCATTGTATTGCTTTGTAGGTGTTTAGTCAAGAATTGGAACAATAATTATGGGAGTGCAGTCTTCTTTTCTGTGACTTTCAGCAGCATTTTTCCTGTGAAGTGACACTTCTGAGAAGGAAGCAGACTGTTTTAAGAATAATGATTACACTAAAAGTAAGAGAAATGCAGTTGCAAATAATGTTCAAGGAGTCAAATATATCCTGACCTCGCTTGGCACGTGAAGCTGTTTGCACAGCCACAGTTAATGACTGGGCAATTAATAACTGGATTAGTTACTCCAAGAGAAGGTGCAGTTAAATGCTTTCTACACATCAGTCACTTCGGAGTCCAGGTGACCATTTATGATATTTTTGAAGAGATGACTACTGAGACTTCTTTTCATTCTCCCTCTAATTATATCTACTTGTGTCTTGCCTTACCTTAGAATTTAAGCCCTGGAAGAGGTTGCTTTTATGCCCTTTGGTTTTTTTAGCTAGATTGCCCTCCCATCCTAGCATGAGTTACAGAAGGCTTCACGTTGTCCCTAATTTATTTAATTTCATTCATGTGACATGTACCTGAGGGCTCTAGTGAGATCAGAAATTCGCTATCACAGGATGTGGGATGGGGAAGAATGGATATTTATAACAAAATGGGAAGAAAAAATAAAGCAGAAATCAGTCAAACAAATGAACAATGCAACCCCTGCCCCTGCAAATATAACCCTGAGGTGTAAAAGGATTTAAAGTCCATTTATCTGTACAAATGAATACACTAGTACAAGACAGCGTTTGAGGCTTTAATACTTCCGTTAGTATCTTTACAATTTGGAAAATGCCCTGTATTCCGAAGTGACAGGATCTCTCACGTATCTCATGTATGATTTTCATAAATTCATCTTATTCACAGTTTTAAAAAGTGTACTAGGGAAGAAGGAACTCTGCTGCTGTTAAACAGCAGAGGCAGTCTGAAATTCATGAAATGAAAGATCACCTTAAGCTGTTGCTTTGAAGTTTCACCAGAGTTTTCCAACTTATTTCCTACTGATGGAAAACTTGCCAAAAGTACTCCCAGCAGAGATAAAAAATTACTTGGCCCACTGAAATCCACACACTTGGAGATTCTCAGCAGATCAGACAGAAGAGTCAAGCTGTGTGCTATAGACAGTTTACGTAAGATTTGTATGTATATCACTGCCTATGTATGTCTGGCTAATTAATACATGCATAACTTATGCAGGTAGCTCTAGGCAGTATGTGGAAAGATGTGCCAGCGAAATCTATAGTATGAAAAGCACATTTCAGATGATTGCTTTAGACTTTTTGCTGACCCTACCGGATTTGTTTTCTTCCTTTGGAAAATTTTCAACGATTCTTAAGTTCCTCTGTCAACTTTTTGCTGTTGTTGTTATTGTTAGAGGGTTTATTGAGTCCAAAGTGTCTCTTACATTTTATTTTGTTATAGAAGCACATCTGGATGGTTTATCTTTCATTAGATCATGGTTATTTGGAAAGGGTACTTTGCACAGAAACAATAACTAAAATTAAGATTCTTAGTAACACAAGTGTTTGAACAGATAACAGGCCCTGAAAGCTTCACTTCTTTTTTCTTCATTAATTTCCTCCTGTGGAAGGAGGTTTTTGGTAGAGATGAGCCTCTCAGTGCAGAGGTGTTTGCCTTGTGCTGTCCCTTCTGCCCCGCTGTGGCCAATGGCCTTGTCACTAGTGGGTCTCTGTGGGAGGCCAGGACAGGTGGGGACAAGGGAGGTGGTCAGGCATTGGAACAGGCTGCCCAGGGAGGTGGTGGAGTCACCATCACTGGAAGTGTTCAAAAAACGTGTAGACGTGGCACTTCAGGACATGGTTTAGTGGGCATGGTGGAGTTGGGTTGATGGTTGGACTTGATGATCTTAAAGGTCTTTTCCAACCTTAATGATTCTGTGTGTTAGTGTGTGAGATGGCACAGGCTGCCTCTGGTCCCACTGTCTGACCAGACTCCACATGACAAAGCAGGCACTGATAGCGGTCCTTACTGCACCCTATAGACCTGCCCCAAACATTGCACATTAAATAGATGATGTTAAGTAGTGAAACGTTGAGCAACATCTACCAGGCAAAAGCTTGTGAAGCGGCACAGGCCAGGATAAAGAACCTGGGGCTGCTTCTCCTGCCCACTGAAGCAAAGTCCTTGTCCTCCTCTGGGTGTGACACTCCTTATCCCTCATGGAAGTGGCATTTGTAGAATTCTCTTAGATGGAGACAAACATCCCACCCGTGTATTTCAGCTCTGGGCTTTAGCAGAGTATGCTGGGTGACCCAGGTACATGCCTGCTACAGAGGTGGAGGGGATACGTACTTTGACACTGCATTTTCATATCATGGACTGAAAGGTTTTGTCTTCCACAAACTAGTGGGAAAAATCACACACTACAACTTTCTAAGTTGCCACAAAATAGAATTGTCCTCAGTCAGCCCAAGCGCAGAGCTTGCAACCCATTTCATAGCTTTTCAGACCTCCGTCCCTGGCTGGGTGTTGCAAGCATATGTAAGGAGTCAGAAATAAAATGGATTGGAGCAGAAACATGAAGTAATCCTGCTTGAGGTGAAAATCTCAAGGTGGTGAGGTGTGAAGCCACTTTAAGTGCCTCTTTAATGATCTGTAAAAATACAAGCACAGCATACAAAGCTCATTTTAATGAATTATTTTCTTTTTAACTCTTCCTTACTTTGAGAACATCAGGACTGCCTGCTCTGTATAGTCAATCCTGAATTTTTTCTCATTACTCACTATGTGTTAGTTAGTTAGTTTTTAGTTGCTGCATTTCACTTTTCAGGATAATGCTGTTTTGTCATATTTCAGTATCAGTTTCTAAGCCTGTTTGCTACACACGGTCAGCTAAAAATAAGCTGTTTTTCCCTTGGTCATATTATATAAATTCAGTCCTTAGCTGTTACACAGTGCTTTCCAGATGATGCTGAGTTGATTTCACTCATATCTTGCGTAACTTTGATGACACCAACAGAGACAGAATATGCTGATGGGTTTTTCCAACAAGAATTGATATCAAATCCTTCTCTCTTGTCGTTCCCCAGATCACAGCCCAATTTAAATGTATTTAAGCTGTACAATGGGCCCTCAATCTTTTTCCATATGGTTACTATCATTGCATGTAAGAAAAATTTCATTTTCATCCCTGGAAATTGCTTTTGGATATCTGTGATATTTAAGCCACTCCTGAAATAAATGTTGCTGTTTGAGCTGCCAACCGGTATTATTCTGGCAGCTTGGGCTGCCCTCCCACAGCCGTGTTTGACCTGTCAGATCCTCCTGAGTTATTCCTGTATTGCTGCTGAGGACCGATCTGTGCTATGTGACATGCCAGCTCTGGCCCATGCATTTCTTTGTGGAAAGGAGAAGGTGAGGTTCCTCAGCATGTTTTATACGACTCATCAAAGCAGCTGATCATAATGGCGTCTTGGTTTAAAATCTATTAATCAGCTACCTGCTTTGTTCAGATACTAATGTTAAAAAAAAAGAAAAAGGAAAAATTATCTCAGTGAATAGCATCATTCCACAACGCAGAATATTGCTGTAAACCCAGGACTTGTGAAGGGAGCACCAAGGATGGAAGCGACTAGGGACAAAACTGTGGGGAGGGCAATGGGGAATGTGGGGCAAACAAAGTAATTGTAGGATCAGATATGAGGCAAGCCTTTTCTATTCATTGGTAAAAAGGAGTTATCCTAAATATTGTTGATTGGATTTAAGCTATAAATATGCCCATGTCTTAGCTGTTTCCAGTTAGATCAATAAAGGACACAGGTGCCTATGAACTACCTCACTGGCATGTAGATCTAAAACTTATATCCGTAAAATGCTTGCTCAGCTGCTGCCTGCATCCCACATCCCCTTTATTTGCCATCTTGATAGGCACTCACAGAAAACACCCACAAAATACATCACCCGGTAAAAAGCTCAGGGCTTGTTGCCAGCTCCACAGGCTCAGCTGCTAGAGGGCTCACTGGGGTGTGGGGTCCAAATTTTCTTGAATCCTTGGCCTGCAGGAATAGAATTTATTCAGCTCCAGACCATCTGTTGAAACTTTTCCATGCGGCAATAATTAAGTAATTATTAGGGCAGAGAAAGCATGAGTCTATGGCCTGGGGACAAGGATGGGGGTGGCTTGACTCCTGCACAAGCTCTACTGAACACTAAATGTAAAATACTCAGACACTTGTGAGAGCAGAGGCAGGAGCCTTGTCTCTCCTCTGTAATTCAGAATATCCTTTTTGCTGGAGCATCCACCTGCAGCCTTTGAGATGGACCTTCTGGTCTCTACAGGCACCAAAGAAGAATGTAGCCCAGGTCTCCCTCCTGCTGGACAGGAGAGCTAACCAGTGAATCACTGTGCAAAAGGAGGAGGCATACTCCTTCCTCCCTCTTGGCTTTGTCTGATGGGCAGAGAACAAAGGTCAGTGCTCGAAATTGTCATCTTGAGACCGGCACCTCCTGACAGCCCCAAGTAACACCTTCTCGCAGAAAAGCAGCTCAAATAATACACCTGAACTTCTGTAGTGTGGATGTATCCCCACGCAGCCCATGGGCTTTTCTGCTTGTGTTTGTAGGATGCCTCACTCTTCACACTGAGTTCAGTCTGAAGTCATGAGTTCAGAGGCTCATATCTACTTCTGATGGCATCAGCTGGTCTAGTATAAGAAACTACTTCATGCTCTGAGCCGTCCTCACTTTACTGGGGTCCTACCTACCTAAGTCAGGGCTCCGGATACCGCCAGGCAGTTTGGACACAGAGGTAATTTTGTTGATCTGGATCACAATACTCTTGGTATTGCCAGTGTCAGACAGAAATAATACATGAAGGTGCATGCAAAATAACTTTTTTATTGAAGATTTGGTTTTACAGACCTTATTAAAATTGTTTTTTGTTAACCCTGATATCAGAAGTTATATCACCATGTCATATGACCAGAAAAGATATTTTGATAAAGTGAATGCAGTCCGGATTACTAGTGAATGAATGTACCAACTGTCAAATCTTCATGAATTAAATAACCTCTAAATACATTGAAGACAGATAAAGTCAATCCACTTGTCATAGAAGTTCTTATCCTGAAATTACAGAACTGGGATCACAAATAGAAATATTAGAATGAACAGATATAGTTCAATAATTTTTTCTCCATTTTTCTCCAGTAATTAATTTATTTATTTGCAAAGCTATTTGCTTTTTAAAAAAAAATCTTTCTATTGTGGCATCACTGTAAATTTTTCAAAGCCAGTTTGAGTTTTAAAAGCCACCTTTTTTCTCCCCATAAAGGGAAGGTAACGGGAATACTTTTAGTAGTTGTAATGTGTGGGTGGGACTACATTATGTTTCTGTGAAAGGCAAGCTCTCCTATAACCCCAAAATTTTAGGCCATTTTTGAAAGTTACTTAATACTGAGGAACCTACCACCCCTGTACGATATCTAGTCTGTCTTCTGTAGATCATCAAGACCTACAGCAAGCACATTCCTAAAGACAGCCTGACATACAGCTGGAGGATGCCCTGCAGAGCATGCAAGACCCCCACATGTCTATGCCGTAATATATGCCTGAAAAGGCTTAGGGATGTTGTGGGCTCTCCCTGAGGCATATACAGGGCTGGAAGGCAGGCAGATCAGGAGAAACATTATGCTTACTTCTGTTCCCAAAATTAAATGTTGATTACATGCTGCCATGAGTTTCAGGAATGTATTCACTGCATCTATCTCTGGCCAATAAAATGCCCTCAGTTCTAGCGGTTCTGTGAACATGGAACGACTGAGAAAGTAGCCTTCTGTAATATATTGTTTGGAAGAGTTAAGTGATTTAAGATGAAATAATACTGCCCTCTTCATACTTCTACATAATACCTGCCCTGATATTGAAATACTCAAAACCAGCAGGAAAATGAAGGAAACAAAGAAAATAGTGAATTTTTCCTCACTGTTTGTCTGTTGCAAAGCTGGGGAGGGGAAGCACTACAAATATGAATAGCACTTCCACAGATACCATTGATCAGTGACAGTTCTGGCTTGAACATCCACTGTTCAAGCTACCGAATTCGGTGAAGAACCTTATCATTTCATCTAAGCAAAGCCAGTTTTTCAGAATATTCATTTAGCCTCCTGCTATTTACTAATGCTCCCTGCTTCCTCATTCTGCATTAAAATGTATGGAGAAATGGAAACAATTTATTAAAAGGTGCACTCTGGGGCACATGCGGGAAATCATGCAGTCTCAATTTGATCTAAGCTTTAATAGGTATTATTTTAGGTCTTAAGGCCTCAGTGAGATCTCAATTCACTGAAGGCTTAATCCATCTGTACAGATAACTTAATAGACCACTGGATGTCACCCTTGCTCTCCCCTGAAGAAAACACACAGCAATAAAAGATGAAGAAAGTGGTTTTAAAGTCCCAGATACACTACGAGGTAGTAGATGGCAGGTTATGACCAGAATATGGATATTGTAGGATAAGTTATATATGACACGTAAAAAGGTCTGCTACTAAGGACTTGTATTACCTTTTACGTGAAGAACTCTTTGAGGCTAAGACTATTATTTATTGGCTTGTTTCTACTCCTTCCAAAAGTGGCACTGTAAAGTTGAAGCTTGTAGGACCTACTCTAACTCAAATAAAATTTGCAGTTCAAGACAGGGAGTTACCACTTACTGATTTTGTATTTTATTAAGCTTCTGTATTTGCTGTAAGTTAAACCTGAGTTTCATTTCAGTAAAAGGAGGTGAATAGCTTGTATCCTCTTTATAGGACAAGCTGTGCCTGCCACCTTCTTGCCATTGCCACCAAATTCAAATACCGTCTATTAGCAATAACCCAGATGTTCACAGTTGTTTCAACAACTTCTGCAGTTGCATCCTTCCAAAAATTTTTTACTCTTGTCACTCCTCTGTGTTTTTGCTCATAACTGACTACTGTTTCATGACTGTCAAGAAAAGTCCCATAAAACCCAAGAACATATGCTACATGCTCATGATTAACAACTCATTGCATAAGCTGTGTGGGGGAAGAGAGAGGAAGAGGAAGATAAATGAACCTTGTTAATTGACCTAGCTCTGTCTGAGATAAACAGATGACAATTAACATGAGCTAAGAATTTGCCCCAGGAAGTTTAAATCAACCTGTACAAACTTTGCCTCTCTAGACATCCTCGGGCACTGCTGCCTGATTGAAGAAATCCAGGAACACGTAGTCCTCTCCGGTTCCTCAGCCTGACTGCAAACAGGGATGGGCTCTCAAGGGGAGTTTTGCTCATACTCTTTGCTCATAAATCATCCTGTGAGAATAGCATGGTCCTCTTGAGATGTCACCTCTTGGCAACTGACCATCAGCAAGACAGAAATGAAAGATCAGAGAAGAATATTGGCTGGCACACAGAAATGTTCATGAAATACTGCAGTTATCCTTGCTTGTGAGACATTGTCCCAAGTGAAGAACTAGTTATCAGTTACTAGCACTCTAGTTGCTTAAGAATGTTATTTTTATGTAGTTATTTATATGCATAAACATAAAGGTCTTTTACAAGGGAAGAAAAGCAGAAGTCATTGAAAATGGAAACTATTTTGTGAAGAATTTAAATCAAAACTAAATTCTGATTTCTCAGAAGAAACAAGAAGATTAATCAATTTTCAGAGACAGGGAAAGGGAAAACAATCTATAAATTTGATTGCCCAAAGTCACACAAAGGGTGAGATGAAGAATTGGAAATAGCATTGTACCCTCCCATTTTACAGTACCAAGTGTACCGAGCAGTCCATACCGTAAGAATTCGGTAGTTCTTAAGAGTGACATATTACACACAGCAAGGAGCTGTGAAACCTCCCAGAAGTGAGGCAATCTAAAATAGCTAAGCCAGAAGATGATAAAAAGACAAAATACCCTATATAAATTCGAAAAGAAAGCTGAAATCTGTTGTGCTTCCTTTTAAGCTACATTAAAGTAACAGCAAGGCAATAAGAATTATGATTTAGATTTTTGGAAAGAAAGAGAAGAAGGAATCTAAACCAAAATTAAATGAGTCTATACAGATTTATGGGACAGTCCAAAATCAACAGAGTTATAGGACTAGGACATAGGACTTGACAATTACGAGAAAGAAGAAGCTCTAGAGCAATTATATTTAGCTGAAGTATGTCACTGGTAATGAAAAATTTGTATGAAATTCTTTTACATTTTTCCTATATGTCTTTCATTAAATATATTTTTCACATTAATGTGAAACCTTAAAAATCTTACAATCTTACAAACAGTATCTATTACCATAATATTTACTAAATCTCAATATAATACTTAGATTCTCAGGATTCTGGCTACTTGTATTTGTACTCTTCAATTCTTTATTTGCCCACTAGATGGTACTACCAGCTTTAAATCCACTATTCAAGGCTGAAATTACAGGGTGGCTTTGTTCCACCATTTCACCCCAGATCATAGGCATCAGAGACTACATTGTATTTTTCAGCTGCACCAGCATAAATTCACTTTAACTCCACTAGTTTTACATGAGTTTCTGTAAGAACATCCATGGATAGCCAAACAGACATTGGTGACAGACTTTTCAGCCAAATAGAAGTATTTGCAAGTAGGCCCTGTAGTTACTAACCTCACACAGTCATCACAGTTAAAAGATATTCAACCTTTTTGGCTGCAAACAATTTCTTCCTCAAAATTGACCTTCACCTCTAAACAACAAAAGATCCAGATGTCTTAACTTTCTTTAGTGGAAAGAATATTCTACTTATAATTTGGATTCATTAGTCCTTTCAGCATAACTGTTATTTTGTAGCCAAGAATTTCAAGTAATCTAAATTTAATGTGAATATCTGAGCATGTTTAATTGATAAATTTGAAAGAGAAAGGAAAGATTTGGTTTCTATATCAGTCTTACATACTGTTTGTCTTACCAGCCATCCCTATGCCCATGGACTATATGTCTTTTTCTGCAGATATTGTTTAGAAATTAGCAGAAAGAAGCCCAGATTTGCTCTCTGGAGAAGAAGGTCTAAGCCGTTGTTACTACACTTTACCCTCTATTCTTGGTTAGAGAAAAATTATTCATCAAAGTAATGAAAGCTGCTTCTATAAATCTTAATCATCATAGATGTAAATTAATTTCAAGCCATGGAACTGAGAGGTTTTAAGCAGCAGTGAGAGATGGGGTAAAAGTAAACCTTGGGAGCCAATATGAATCATCCTGAATTGTCACCACCTTGGGGTAATAGAAGAGGTATGACATCTGCAACTGGAAGGACCATCCATGGGCATGACCAGCCACATGGTCCTGTGTACATGATACACTGGGAAATATGGACCACATGCTATCTGAGCAAAGATTTCATTTGTCTTCTCTAATCCTAAGGGTTCTTGCTGCAAAGTGCTGTGGAAATAAGTTGTCACTGAATGGAAAATTCAACTGAGTTAGTTCAAGGAAAAACGTTATGAAAAGAAAGGAAAAGCTCGGAAATTAACACCTCAGTGGAATTAATATTCTGTGGCATTGCTAAGGGAACAAGAGAGTCACCAATTTTGTAGACTTCTTTCCGTATTTAAGATTTATAATTAAGGAAGCAAAGTCACCAATTAAGTGCCCTCCAAAATATCTGTACTGTAATGCTTTAGTCTTTCCAACAGTTCACAGAGCTAACCCATATTGTTTTCACAATGAAATTAATGCATTGGCTTTGGAGAAAGTTAAGAACTTGATGCTTTGTTTGAAACTCGCAAATGTTGATATTCTTGGTTGGATTTCTATGTTCCCTGTTCTTCCTGAAGTTAGATCTATGACATAACCTTCCTCTAGATGCTTCACTTCAGCAAATATAACATTACTTGAGCCCCTGCTTTCCTTTCCCCACAACACAATCCATTTCTTGTGGTTTGTTTAATTTGTGTAGTTTTACCACTGAGCAACTGTTGCCTTTGGCCTGGAATGATGCAAAGACAACTGTGCCTTGTGCACAGAAATTGAAGCAGATTGCATGGCATAGTAAGAGCTATATTCTTTCAATCAGAGAAGAAGACATGATCTTCCAATTGAAAAGTAAATATAGAATGTTATTCTGAGAAGTACAAGAGCACTTGAATCCAGGCAATATATTTTTTAATTCCATTTCTGATTCTTAGAGTCTGTTAAATATGAATCAGTCACTCAGGTAAAGATGAGAATCACTTCTTGAGATGTGGCAGACATGATGTTTATGTTCAGGAATATTTTAAACTTATACATAGATATTAATTTTCTGTGTAGTGTTCTACAGAGTACTTGGTTTTTCTACGAACTGTGGTTTGCACGTATTCTGTAAAGTGACTTATTACTGGAAGTCATTAGGAGAAAGAAAACCATTCAAAATGGAATTTCCTACTAGTTCAGTAACACTGACCTTGAGATTTTCGTGCTCAAGGGTTTTACAAGCACCTGTCTCACACAGGAGTCGTACCGTTGCACTGCAGCCATTATTGGAAGTCAGTCTGTAGAACATAAGATAGAAAGTAAACACAAATTCATAGTCACTGAAATGTTGCTCCCCAGCCTTAGAAGAGAAATAAATGAACAAAACCAGATGAAGTCAGAATTGTTTAAAATTCTGACCATCACAAGCTGGAAACTTGTGCATTATTTATTGCCTGGGTATGCTATTCACAAATGAGAAAAAGTAAGAGTTCAATTCTGGGAAGTTCCTTTTTATGTTGGAGAGACTTCAAGACCAACTTACAAATATGTACACATTGTTGTTCATTAATTTTCCACCTGCCTGTATTGGGTCTGTTCAATTCATTATGTACCAGTAATATAAAGAGGATCTCATATTCTCATGTCAGAGTTGGATGGACATAACAGATAATTTTCCATTGATACATATTTATGTATTTTAATGACATCTTCATATTTCCAAGGGTCTAGTGATGGATCTCATAATGCTGAAATGGCTCCAGACATTGGCTATCATTTTATGCACCTTGTAGTTTAGTGTAACTGACTCAAGGCAAGGAAACCAGTGGGATCTCCATTCAAGGAGACACCAGCACCATCTCCCTCTCTCCAATTCTTTACGATCTGCTACATAAGCTAAGACACAGTGGAACTAGTTGCTTACTTGATGGCTTTACCTTTAAGCAGTAGGACAATATCTGCTGGTCAAAGCAGTTTTACATGGGTATTGTTAAAAGATAACTGTATTTCCATTAATGCTTTCACAGTAATTATCCTGGGAGAAGCTGAAGCCATTGTGGACTGAAATAGCGTCACTGAACAGAAGCATATAAAAGATATGCTGGCCCCTCAGTACAAGAAGGACATTGAGTTGCTGGAGCGTATCCAAAGAAGGGTAGTGAAGCTGGTGAGGGGTCTGGAGCACAAGTCTTATGAGGAGCGGCTGAGGGAACTGGGGTTGTTCAGCCTGGAGAAGAGGAGGCTGAGGGGAGATCTCATCGCTCTCTACAACTACCTGAAAAGGGGTTGTGGCAACGAGGGTGTTGGTCTCTTCTCCCAAGTAACTAGCAATAGAACAAGAGGTAATGGCCTCAAGTTGCACCAGGGGAGGTTTAGACTGAATATTAGGAAAAATTTCTTTACTGAGAGAGTGGTCAAACATTGGAACAGGCTGCCCAGTGAGGTGGTGGGGTCACCATCACTGGAAGTATTCAGAAAACCGTGGATGTGGCACTTCAGGATATGGTTTAGTGGGCATGGGTTGGGTTGATGGTTGGACTTGATGATCTTAAAGGTCTTTTCCAATCTTAATGATTCTGTGATTCTGTGAAATATAAGAAAAAAGGCCTTGTAAATGTATTTGTCAGACCAAAAAAACCCCAGCATCACTGTTATTTCTTACATTTATTTGGCTTTTTTTCTGAAGCTTCTGTCCTAAAGATTCAGGTTATTGTTTAACCACCCAGATTCCCCACCTGAACAGGCTGAACAATTAGTATCAACATATACAAGAATATTTCATTTAAAATTGAACTTGGATTAGAAATAACCAATTTCTCAGGAGGTTTAGAAGAAATATACCCCAATCTGATACACTGACAGAGACTATGAAAATAGTCCAGGGAAACAGATAACCTCTTGGCTCTCTTAATATCAGGAGTTTCATGTTCTTTAACTTAAACTTATGTGGTTCGTTAAAAATAACCTCCTAAAACCTGGATCACAAACACTGAAATCAGATATGGCCTGTACAAGTAAGAGGTGATGTTGATCACATTCAAATAATTGGCCATGATCTGTAGTCCAGTGTGTCTCCGGGGGTCCTGAACTTACCAGTCTCCAAAATGGGTAGAATGTGAAGTAGTGATTTGGCAGAATACCACTGAAGAAAGGTACGTGATGCTTCCCTGGTCTAGAGAAGTCTTGTGCCTTTGATACTTTTAATGAAAAATAACACGTATGCTCTCATCAGCTGGATGCTAAACAGACAAACAGACTGAAATATTAAGAAAGGATCAATAAATCCTTCCCATGTTGGAAGACACGGGTTAAAGAAAACTGGTACAGCAACACTTCATTTTGTGCAGCTGGTGGATTTGACAAACTGAGCTTGTCTTTGATGAAAGAAAGCTTATAGCTTTTACAATGCCATCTGGAGACAGACCTTTCAACACCTTTTGTTTGGCACTAACACAGTACCTACTCTTCCAAAGGGGAAAAATTAGTCAGGTTATGCAGCGTCCAGTATTTGAGGTTTTGTTCAGGAAAGACAATATAAGGTTAAAGACGCAGTGATGGAAAGCTGCTGAAAGTTTTTAACCAACTTTCAAAGAAAATAACAACTATGCATGCCATTACAAATCTAACTGTAGTTCTTAGAAAATGTCATTGAAAAAGAGAATAAAAGGTCTGATCTAAAGGAAAGGCATAATTGACATATCTATTCTTCTAGCTTCATCATAGTATCTCATGGTATTCTTTAGTAACATGGAATTTTGCTCAGTATCTCTATAGATCCCATAAATTTCTCTGTTTGACCTTGACAGAAATATAGGATGGTGTTCCTGAAAGTCAAATGACTTACTGACTACAACCCTGTGGGTGGACTATTTATGGCAGTTACTGTAGTCGAAGCTGTTTCAGCCATTTCAGTTTCAGGGAGGTGCAATTGCAATGGCAGCCACACATTTGGATACCTGTGATATTTTGTTCAGCTTTCAGAACAGACATGGCCAAAGAAAGAAAGATGTTTGCAAACCCATGACTGAGTGAGTAGTTCACAGTCACTTTTTGTGTTTATCCTTTGACAAGATTCAGGCAGGCCTGCTTCAAAATCTTCTCTTCTTCTTGGATGGGAAATGACTTGGACAGCCTTGAAAGGTAGGCTCGATCCAAGGTTATGCCTTGACATGTGGCAAAGAGTAAAAAAAAAGAAAAATTAAATTATTTGGTAGACTTCTTTAGGTGCCATTTGTACTAGTCAGTTGACAGATAAGAAAAAAAGAGGAGAAAGGGAGGGCTGAGTTAGGATGGCTCCTCAGGTCATTCATAATGATTCATACCTGAGTTCAGTGCCTAGAGGGAAGCCTCAGGATATCAGTACAAAGGTTACACTCAACAGGTAAATACACCTCTGTAAGATATCCATAAAGCTTTTCCCATGGTAAAAAGAAGGTGAGAATAAAGTAAGTGAAGAAAAAATTCGCTGACAGTACATGAGATCAAGCAGAAGGCTGAAAGGGAAGACGGAGTGAATTAGGTTAGTGGTCCTTAATCACTACTCAAGGACAGGCTTAATAGACTTGGAGGGGAATTTGGTGAAATAGAACAACTTGTTACAGTTAATAAAAACTAAAGCCAAAGCCTGAAAACCAAATAATTAGAAATGGTGCAATTGCAAAGTCTGTATCTCAAACTACATTTCCCAAAGTTTGGACTCAGGCTTGGATCTGGTTTTGTTCCATGTCTAATATGTACAAGAGAGATGATTTAATGTGTCAGCTGAGCTGAGCTCTGATAACAAAATAAGTCATATTATGGCCAATATAATCTTTTTTTTTAAATCATAGATCAAAAATTTCTTTGCTTGAAGCACAAGTTTTTCTAATTTAAATAGCTCTGCTGTCTCCTACACGTTTTTACATGCATTAAACCAGTTGATTTTGTAAGCTAATATTGTTAACAGATGAGTTTCTGTGCATGTGTTCATTAGTCAACCTGGAGTTTATGTTTTGTGTTCATGATGTGAGTTTGTTGGGTTTTTTTTATTCCTTTGAACTTGATAGATGGAAGGAAGCCCATTGTAAGATTATTGCTTTCCAGCATTAGCACAGAAGGTATATCTGGTTGTTGTTTGCCTGATAAATAAGGAAGCTTTAAACACATGTTCTCAATGGTGAGTGTACTGATCTAACTGATAGCAAAGTCTAGTAGATAGAATTTATTTACATTTTTAGCTCCAACTGACAGGAGTTCATTGTGTTAAATCCTCATTTTTTATGACTGCATACTTTAAGAATAAGGCCCCTCTGAGAAGGAAAGTACTATCTCTTTGAAGCTCTGGCATGCTGCTGAGCAACATTTAACAGACTGTTTTCTCCTGTCAGGAAGGTTAAAGAGCTGCCTTCTCGGGAAGAAACTGAGTTAAATTTCTGGATTCTTACTTGTTGGAGAGCAATTTTGTTACACCTGAAAGAGGAAAAATAAAATTTTTCATCCTCTGTTCTGTTGTTGGCAAGACATTGACAGACAGTGGGCAAATGGAGCAAATTTGAACTCCAGACAGTTTCTTTATCTGACAGGCAAAACCAAAACAAAACTAAATTTGATTTACTATCTTTTGCCCTGTTGATATATTTTACTGCTCTATACTCAAGAAATGTGGGGGAATGTGCTCCCCCACTCTCACATGTGCACGCTCACATGTTTCTTTATAGTTATTTGTGTTTCTATGTTCTAGCCCAGGACTCAGCGATGTTAGGCACAGCATACACCAAGCAAAAAGACATTTATAGTCAAGGAAAAAATATAAACAGATCTATAGGAGAGAAACAGGGAGACCTTACCAGTTAATGTGATATATAGCAGCCTCAGCACACAGCAGACTAAGCAATCACAATGCTTCAGCTGGCTTTGAAGCAGAGGTAGTAGGCTTTTAGGAGGAATGAAAAGGGAAATGATGTAGATTTGTGTATGATTACTGGAAGGTCTTCCCAAGGAAGGTTCAGATAGGAGAAAGCTGAAAATGCTTGCTTGAAAGTTTGCGACTGGACAGTGGAGACTGACTACAATGGAAGGACATCACATCTAATGAAGTGAATATGATGGATTGGATGGAGATAAACCATTAGGGGCTTCAAGAGTGAAGATGGGTCACTTGAATCATTTCAACAGAGTGGTTTTATGAACTTGTGTCACTCTCTATCTCACACATGGAGTCACAAAAGCACTCACTTTTGTCAGCTTAACAGACCAATGCCTCCAGTTGCAGTGTGGAGACTTGTGGTTTATGAGTCACCTGTCACAGTACTGCAGAGGTCCTAGGGATAATCGTTTCCTCCATGAACATCCCAGAAATATTGCTGGACCTCCAGACTACAGCCTTATCTATAAAAGAAAGAAACAAGATTTCCAGTCCCCAGGAAAAAAAAAAAATTCTTGAGGCCAATCTTCCTTCACAAATACCAGCGTAGACAGCTATTAGAATATACTTCTGCACCATTTCTGCCGTCAATCACCTGCCCATACTATGAACCTAATTCTCAGGGACTTTTCTTTCAATATGGGAGAAATTCTGGCTTTTCACAGGTACCTCCTGGTAGACTCTCTCATTCACACATGTTATCAATCTTTGCCCTCCCACCCACTCCCCATCACACCCTACTGCATACGCATGCACAGGCCCCAGAAGGGAAACAGTTAAAATAAATCTTGAGGTTTTAGATACATTTCTTTATTTTTCATATTAGCCTTGAGTCATCCTTAATATTATTTTTTCTTCACCACATCAGTGACTTCTTCACAGCTGTGAAAAAAAGAATGAGAGATACTGGTGTGACCTCTAAAACTGTTTTAGATTTGGAACTGAAAACAAAATGCAATGTGTGTCCAGCTGGCTGGTTGAAAGCCCATGGACAGCATATACTTTCCATGCAAGGCTGTCTGATAAATCTCTTGTATCTGAAGCTGACTCTGTCCATCATCAGACTCCATTCCAGCCAAAACCACAAGGAGGAGAGAGTGAGCTGACACAGACTACCAGGGGCTCTTTGCATGCTATATTTGCACAGATGTGCATGATTACACAACTCTTTGGCTGATGAAAAGGGGAGAGTGAGTAACCAGAAGTGGAATACAGGTGGTCTTCTGCTCAGACGTCCCCATATAGTTGCACCGTGTATCTCTGTCTTTCTGTCAGCAGTAGATTTTGCCTTAGTTGGCTCTTGGGGAGGTGCTAAATCCCAGAAAATCTTTTATGAGATTTATCAGTTGGATGCAAACTTCGGTCTTATGGGAGAGAATAGGCGCAGTGATAAAGCACTCGGAGCTGGAAAAGACAGCTGTGGCAAGAAAGCTGTATAACACATCATTTACAATGCAGAAAGCAGACACAGAATGATATAGGAGGGGTTGCCATGGACTGTATTTATTTTCGTTTTCCTGAGTGACCCACAAGGATGATGTAGTCAGTGCTGAGTGGAAAGTGAGCAAGCAGAGGCCTAAAATTTATTCTCTGAGGACTGATCAGTGGGGGAGGTGTGTCTGAGTGCTGATGACTTCAGCTAGAAGATCCTTCTAGGGTTTTGGAAACTCTAGGCTGGCAGGCTTGAATTTCTATCCCAGCCTTGGTCTTAAATCCTCCATGATGTGCAAAAGAAGGTGGCTTGTATATGTCAGAGATGTCCCTTCTGAAAGCCAGGGAGAAGCCTGTGTGTTTTAACTAAATGGTAAGACATGATTTTACTGTGAGCCTGTAGCACATCCTGGAAAACAAGGTAAAAAAATGTTCTGTGATAAGAAACTAAGAGAGGTTTTGGAGCTAGTGTGAGGACTGAAGGAATTGGTTATGAACACTACAGCTGGTCTGCAGTAAGCTGACCTTCAAGTTTAAGAAATTTAAACTTAGTGCATGGAGTAACATGAAAGACTGAATTGACCACAAAGTCAGTAGGGAGGGTAACTTGCCCTGTTTGTCATGCTAAGATTGAAGTTTGAACTCTTGAGCTGTTTGGAGGGCATTGGCATCAGTAGAGTCAAAATTACACTGGACAAAGTTACAACATGTGGAGCCAGAGTTGTTAAAACATAAGCAATTTATTATCCTATGACTTCAGTGAAGAGTTGAGTTCTTGTAATGTTAAAAGACCCAGAACACAACACAGCAAACCAAAACCCCAACAGTATCTGAGCGATATTTTGCCAGAACTTACACGTAGGTTAGAGGCTGGGGGAGGCAGGATTGAAGATTACAGGAAATGTGAGAGTCTGAGAGGGAAGAAAAGGTGCAGTTGTCAGCAGCAGCGAAGAGAAGTAAAAGGAGGGAGGATTTGTAAGGGGCAGGGAGAGGTTCAAGTAAGATGGGCATCAGCTGGCAGCAGACAGTCCAACAGCAGTGCATCAGGAAGAGCACTATGCACCGACATGGGGAAGGGGATGTAAACCATGGGGTTTGTTAGCATTCCTCCTTGGGAAAACAGCTTGGAAGGATAAAAAGACATTGGTGAAAGTGGAACTTACTGTGACTGTGGCAAGGCTCATGAAAAGAAATGTGGGAAAAGTGTTGACCCTTAGCTCAGAGAAAAAAGACTTTGGGGGATCTTTATACATCTTCAAACTGGAATATAACCTAAAGAAGGTATATGGCTGTGTCTGAAAGTTCACGCAAGTAATAGGAAAGGCATGTCCTTTTTGGAAACTTGTAATTTTTTCACAGATCAGAAAATCTTACAGCACTCCCCAATAAGAGTGCAGTACTATCTCACTGGCAGGCAAGGTGGAAACTCTGCAACCAGTTTTGAGCAGAAAGCTTTGTGTTTCACTGTGCCTCTATTCGTGCACCTAGATCAAGTCTGAGAATATGGAGATAATTTCCCTAGCCGATAAATGATCTGTAAAAGTAGTTTTACTCAATAGTCCCATGCTTTGGAATAAGACTTTCTCTGACTCCTGAGCCCATCTTTGGTTTGCTTTCACTGGAGAAGCAGCACCACAAAACCCTGTACCCCAACTGTGTTGCCAGATAGTAAGACAACAGGAAATTGTGAGATGTGAATGGGAAACACGATTAGCTTAGTGAGCAGATATGCTTTGAGTGCTTTGGTGGTGAGATGAGACAGAGCCATTTGTAACCATTCATGACTTCTCACACTTCTTTGGTGACCTGGAGTAGAGGCTCAGTTACTGGCACTGCTAACAGATGAATATGTGTTAGGTATCACAAGTGACTGCCAAGGTACAGTAGGTACTGCTACCCCCTTGTGGGTCTGCTCATATGCCATGCATTTAATACAGACATGCTTTAAATATAAAGGAAAAATGATTCAGATTTTGAAGGCAACAGGTGGTTGACACAAGGAAAACTGATCAAGTAAGAAGTTTTAGCTCGGGCTATTTTTCCAACTTTTCATTCAACCAGCAAGCCTCAAATGTTTGACTTAAAAGTTGAGTGTGTGAGCTACCTTAGCACCAAATAAACACATTTTTGAAGGGCTGCTTTTAGAAGAAATACTCTGGAAATTACAACACCAAGCTACATATGTTAACTGATCTCTGATTCATTCAACTGCATTTTGATCTGAGCCAAAAATTAAGTTTCAGGGAAAATCAGCAGAAAACCTGTGTCTAACACCCCACTTGTCTCCCTGGAAACACAATGCTCCAGACAAAGGAAGTGCTGGGTCAGAAATAACTTTTCTGTGAGTTCCTTTTCAGCAATATAGTTCAGTCCATGGAAATTACACTGAAGTTTCTCATATGCTTTGTGGGAGGCATTCTGATAAAGCTCCCTGACACAGAAACTTTGTCAAGATGAAGTTGTGGTGGTTGGTGGTCACTGGTCCCTGTCCTCCTCCTTGGCCTCCTTCCTCCATTGATAAGCTCTCAAAGCATTAATTACCCCAACTTCCTCACCTTTCCTAGATTGTTTTTTATATCTTCAGCATTTTAATAACTTTTATTTATTTTTTTCAATTCTCATCTCAAATTAAACTGTAGACTATGTTCACAGATAGTTAGGGCAGTTCCTGGCACAATTTTGGTGAAGGACAACTTGTACTGTCTCAGATGATTCCCAGCCCTGGTGACAGCAGGGGCCAGGAGCCATTCTTCCAGGCAGTCTGTATGTGGAAGTGTGTCTTACCTGCTTTGAAAGACAAGAACATTCATACAGTACCGTGCTGGGCATTTCTCTGACTGTTGGCCTGATGATCATGGGCTCTCTTGGGCACATCTACTCTACCAGTATAAAGGTAGACTAAGATGTAATAAAGGAAATCTTTATTAGAGGACATGGTCGTGAGCCTGGGGAAATGCAACAAGAAGGTGCATGTGCAAATAAAAAGTGTATTGCTTTGGCAGTGTTTGTTCAGAGTATGCCTCAAGTGACACACCACCTCCCACACGTACCAAACCTACTCCCATTCTGTACTGTCAGGGAGCAGTGACTCAAGACCCTCTATGCAGCTCTGTCTCCACTTTCAAGGAAGTAGCTTTTCACGTGCCAGAGGAAAGTGATATTGCTTAATCCGAATGTGTGACCAACCTTAGTGAAGGCACCAAACAGGCAAAACTTCATCCTAGGGCCATCAGCCACTTGACTGATGTCTGTATTGATGTTACCAGCCTGTGCCATTTTCCACAGCAGAGAACTTTTCCCTAATCTTTTGTAAAATACTCATAGGGAAAGCTTGGAACCTGAAGCAGAGTCCTGCTTGCCTGGAAATAGATGTTAGGGGTGGAAAGCAGTTCAAGATTAATTCCAGCTCATATGCAGATGTTTACACATCCAGACCTAAATATCAATATCTCTGTCTGAAGCTGAATATCAAAAAAACCCATATACCTTTATCCGTAATTACTAAATAAATTAAGAGTTAGTGAAAATGAATGCCATTGTTGATAAAAATAGAAAAACATTATTATGTAAAAACTACTGAAAGTGGACATGGTGATATTCCAATGTCTCAGAGAAACAGAGCAGATCAGAGGTGGGGTTGTAGGGCACAGCTCTCCTCTGTACCAATGAGTAATGGTTCCCAAAGAATTGCTTCATAGGCTAAGGATCAGGTTGCTAAGGACAGAAAAATTGTGAACATCTTATCTGAATTACTCTATTACATGAGCAATGGGACTTCTATATTAAATCCTGTATGAAACAGAGTATGTCTTTTAGGTAAAAATCCAACCACGATCAGACTGTTACTGTAGAACGAGCTGCAATAATTGATGAGGTGTTGCAATAATTAATTACCTTCTGAGATCAATGCGTATTGCATTTTCCCTGAAAGCTGTCTTGGTTGCAACTTTCAACCATTTAATCTTGTCTGACCTCTTTTACTAAGTGGGAAAATGTTTTTGTATCACCTTTTTTTGCTCCATGTCTATGACTCACTTGTGATCATGTCACCTAAGCATTTCTCACCAGACTGATCCTTTTGAGTCTGTTCCTAAAAAAATCAGATAATTTTTCAGTCATTTTCATGAACTTGTTTGGACATGTCTACCTTTCAAGTTTCCACCTTGAGTTGTGAGAGCTGGACATAACATTTCTGTGGTAGTCTTATTGCCCATAGCAAACCTATCCCTGCCTTCCCTTCCACCCTCCCCCAAACCCAGTACTATTGCCTATCTTTCATGCACCTCAACGGATCTACAACAGAGGCTAAAACGATACTCATCTCAGAGAAAGACATCTTACAAGAAAAGACTTCAAGACTTGAAAGGAAGAGTTTTATCATAGAATCATAGAATCGCAGAATCATAGAATAGTTTGTATTGGAAGGGACCTTAAAGATCATCCAGTTTCAACCCCCCTGCCATGGGCAGGGACACTTTCCACTAGACCAGGTTGCTCAAAGCCCCATCCAACCTGTCCTTGAACACTTGCAGGGATGGGGCATCCACAGCTTCTCTGGGCAACCTGTTCCAGTGTGTCACCACCCTCATAGTGAAGAATTTCTTCCTTAACAGTTAACCTAAATCTACCCTCTTTAAGTTTAAAGCCATTACTCCTTGTCTTATCACTACATGCCCTTGTAAAAAGTCCCTCTCCAGCTTTCTGGTAGGCTCCCTTTAGGTACTAGAAGGCTGCTATAAGGTTTCCCCGGAGCCTGCTCTTCTCCAGGCTGAACAACGTCAACTGTCTCAGCCTACCTTCATAGGAGATGTGCTCCAGCCCTCTGATCATCTTTGTGGCCCTCCTCTGGACTAGCTCCAACAGGTCCATGTCCTTATTATGTTAAGGCACCAGAGCTGAAGGCAGTACTCCAGGTGGGGTCTCACAAGAGTGGAGTAAAGGGGGAGAGTCACGTCTCTTGACCTGGTGGTCATGCTTCTTTTGATGCAGCCCAGGATACAGTTCACTTTCTGGGCTGCAAGCACACATTGCTAGATCATGTTGAGCTTCTCATCAACCAACACCCTCAAGTCCTTCTTAGGGCTGCTCTCAATCCATTCTCTGCCCAGCCTGTATTTGTGCTTGGAATTGCCTTGACTTATGTGCAGGACCTTACACTTGGCCTTGTTGAACTTCATGTGATTCACACGAGCCCATCTCACAAGCCTGTCAAGGTCCCTCTGCATGGCATCCCTTCCTTCCACTGTATCAACTGCACCACACAGCTTGGTGTCATCAGCAAACTTGGACAGGGCGCAGTCAATCCCACTGTCCATGTCACCAACAAAGACGTTAATGAGCTCTGAACCCAATACCAATCCCTGAGGAATGCCACTCATCACTATTTTCCACCTGGACATTGATCCATTGACTACAACTCTTTGAGTGCAGCCATCCAGCCAATTCCTTATCCACTGAGTGATCTGTTGGTCGAATCCATGTATCTCCAATTTAGAGATGAGGATGTTGTGCGGGATAGTGTCGAATGCTCTGCACCAGTCCAGGTAGATGATGTCAGTTGTTCTTCCCTTATCCACCAACGCTGTAACCCTGTCACAGAAGGCCATCGAATTTGTCAGACATGATTTGCCCTTAGTGAAGCTATGTTCGCTGTCGCCAATCACCTCCTTATTTTCCATATGCGTTAGCATAGTTTCCAGGAGGATCTACTCCATGATCTTGCCAGGCCCAGAAGTAAGACTGACTGGCCTGTAGTTGCCCTTTTTTCCCTTTTTAAGAATGGGAGTTATGTTCCCCCTTTTCCAGTCAGTGGAATGGCTTCTGAAATATGATGGGTAGTGGCTTAGCAACTTCATCCACCAGTTCCCTCAGGACCTGTGGCTACATCTCATCAGGTCCCTTGTGTACCTTCACGTTCCTTAGATGATCTCAAACCTGATATTCTTCTATAGTAGGTGATTCTTCATTCTTCCAGTCCCTGCCTTTGCCTTCTGCAACTTTGGTGGTGTTGCTTGAGCACTTGTTGGTGAAGACTGAGGCCAAAAAGTCATTGAGTACCTCAGCCTTCTTCATATCCCGGGTAACCAGGTCTCCCATTTCTTCCAGACGGGACCCACATTCTCCCTAATCTTCCTTTTACCACCAACGTACCTATAGAAGCTTTTCTTGCTGTCCTTAACATCCCTGGCCAGATTTAATTCTATCAGGGCTTTAGCTTTCCTAACCTGATCCCTGGCTGCTTGGACAATTTCTCTGTATTTCTCCCAGGCTACCTGTCCTTGCTTCCACCCACTGTACACTTGTTTTTTGTGTTTGCGTTTGTCCAGGAGCTCCTTGTTCATACATACAGGCCTTCTGGTGTTTTTGCTTGACTTCCTCTTTGTTGGGATGCATCGCTCCTGAGCTTCGAGGAGGTGATCTTTGAATACTAACCAGCTTTCCTGGGCCTCTCGTCCCTCCAGAGCTTTATCCCATGGTACTCTACCAAGCAGATCCCTGAAGAGGACAAAGTGTTCTCTCCTGAAGTCTAGGGTAGTGAGGTTGCTGTGCACCCTCCTCACTGCCCTAAGGATTTCATGGTCACTGCAGCAAAGGCTGCCCTTGAGCTTCACATTCCCCACTAGCCCCTCCTTATTGGTGAGAACAAGGTCGAGCATAGCACCTCTCCTCATTGGCTCCTCTATTATTTGTAGAAGAAAGTTATCATCAATGTATTCCAGGATTGCTTAAGCCCTGCTGTGTTGTTCCTCCAACAGATATAGGTGTGATTGAAGTCCCTCACGAGGACCAGGGCTTGTGAACCTGTGGCTGCTCCTATCTGTCTATAGTGGGCCTCACCTGCTTGGTCGCCCTGGTCGGGTAGCCTGTAGCAGACCTCCACTGTAATGTCACTTGTCCCTGCCCTCACTTTAATCCTGACCCATAAGGTCTCGGTTGGCTCCTCATCCACCCCCAAGTAGAGCTCCATGCACTCCAGCTGGTCATTGACATAGAGGGCGACACCCCTCCTCGTCTCCCTGCCTGTCCTTCCTAAAGAGCCTGTATCCTTACATTCCAATGCTCCAGTCACAGGAGCCGTCCCACCATGTCTCCGTGATGACAATAAGATCATAGCCCTGCAGATGTGTGCACGTTTCTAACACATCTCTAACATTTATCATGATAAATAATACTTAAGTTTAAGCTCCTCCAGAAGTACTGGAGTGCAAGTCAGACTTCTGATGTACCTTGACAATGCAAGGCCTTGTAGAGGCTTCCAAGTCTGGTCCTGTTGCAGCTTGATATATACTTCTGTAAACATGGTGGCTTCCCCTCTAAGGAAGAACGAAGAATAGGTACTGCGTGAGCAGCGCGTGCTGCATGGCTTAACGGCATTTCACAGAGCCCTGTGTGAAAATGCCACCGCACCATTACACAGTTGTATCCTATTCTAGCCACAGGGGAATACTAAGTGGGATGTTCTGTTTTTAATAGATTAAAGGATGACCATTCAATTTCCATTTTCTTTTTCACATCTGGGACTTCTGTAGACATTAATGTTGTGCTGGTGTGTGAGATAATAGAGAATACTTCCATAGGATTTAAGTATGTTTACTTAATGATACCTTTATCAAAATATGTATTTATTTCCTCTAGTCTTTCTTATATCATGAACTATGTCATTCTAGGGACAGGTGACTTGTTAAATAAGACAGAAGAATTATGCTGTCATGTTAAACTATGTAACCTAACTGAGAGGTGCTTCTGATCATTGACCATTATTAATTGAGCCAGTTTTAATCCCAACAAAGCATATCATCAGACCAGAGTGTCTTCCATGTGGACAGTTCAGGCAGACACGTTAGAAAAATAACACCAGTAATAACAGAAGAATTTAGCCTACAGTGCAAAACACAGTCAGAGCTGGGAACATGCTGAAACCTATAACATAATATGTAAATGTCAGCACATAATTGGAGTGGAAATGATTATAAAAATAATACACAGTGGAATAATTGTAATGTAAAGCCTTGAGGCAATCCTTCCTATTTCAAGCATTCAGGAGGAAAATGACTGCCGGATTTTCATCTTACCTGTCTGAAATCAAAACTGTTTAGGCAGTGATATATTACTTTCTAATTATTTCAGTCAATCAATAAAATGTTTATTTTTTTTTTTTTAATGGGGATGTGTAACTGATAAAAATATTGTTCTTTCCCTTTTTTAAATTCAATGACAATCTGTGCAAAGATGGTTCGGAAATCGAAGCACTAGTACAGACCTTCTCATCAGCGATCCCAGAAGAGTTTGTAAGTACTGAAGAATTAAGCTGTGCAATGGTTATATGTCTAGTTTAGGGCTAAAGGTGCCCAAACCCATGCTTTTGATCCCTGGTTTGGCTCTGTCTAGAGCCCTCCTGGCTCTGCCTCCCGTACCCAGCCCCACTGGTACCTGTGCGTCTGCCGTGTTGCCTGCGTGCATTTGTAGAGGTCTTGCTCCAGGAGCGAGGGGCCGGACGCTCACATTATGGGTTCACAGAAAGCCCCTGTCATGGTTGTAACGGCACCCAGGTCTGACTCCCCGGTCCCTGCTTTCACCGCAAAACCATCCCCAACCTCTCGTAATAGGAACGTTTAGCTGCTGTTGAATCTAAAAGGAAACCTCCCTGGCAAAGCACAGCACTTAGCATCCTTCCCAAAACGCTCTGAAGACTGTAGAGAGCTGTCAGCGCGAGAACCCCTGCGGACCCTCAGGGCAAGGGGCAAATACGGCTCAATGGGGCTGCGGGAACAGAGCTCTCGTGGGACACCCCCCCCAGAGAGGGACTTCGGCTGGGAAGGTAGAGGCCCAAGCTGAGAATGAGTCTTTGTGCTGTTGCCCCTGCCAAGAGCGTTTTCATCCTCTTCCTTGTTCTCCGCAGCAGAGATGGGGTACTGCTGGGGTGTGCAGTGGCCTCACGTGGGAGTGGGCTGCGGCAGTACCGGGGGATGCGGCAGGGGTCTGTGCTACAGCAGTGACAGCTCTTGCGTTTCCTGCCGGTGAAGGATGTGCTGGGCACAGTCCTCTTCTCACATCGGTGTTCTGTTGCTGAAACTATTGCTGAAGAGGTTCAGAGAACTCTGAACATGCAAATACTTGGGATTTTTTTTTTCTTTTTCATGGACATGTAAATTGCTGTATCAAAAACTGCTGGAGTCAGATATGTAAAAAGTAGAGCCACACATCAGTGCAGGGTAATAAAAGATCTCTATGAAAAACATAGTGGTAGGAAATCTATTTGACATAATCATTAGGCAGTTACTGTACAACCAGAAATGTGTATCTTAGATTAAAAGAATGAAAACAATGAGTGAAAATCCTTCTAATTTTTATACTGGCTAACCAAATGACCCTCCCTCATAATTATAAATAAGGTTATTACTTTCTGTTAATGAAAAATATTTTTTTTCTAGTCTGTTCCTTTAATAATCTTTGTTTCCGTGGAAGCGTTGTAACTTAAAGGGTGTGAGAGAGCCTAATCATACCTTCATTGTAGTCAGGGGAAAAAAATAAAATTATGACAAGAAAAAATAGAAGCTTTGTAGTTCATTTTGTGCTTGGTTGGGAATCCCATGTCCTAATCTATTTCAGACTTCTTTTTTTTTTTCAAAAAAAAAGGGGATAAATAATGCACTTAAAAGAATTTAATTTTCTCCATTAATGATAGAGACATTCAAAATGGCTGGCTTACTAGAAACATCCTAACCTTTACATTAATCTCATTCGTGATGTCTTCCCCTGGAAAATTCAGATAATTATTAAAGGGTGAAAACTTCTGCTAAAATTTTGGTCTACTACATAAACTAATAATAAGACATGCTATTTTTAAGTTGCTTTCATCCTACTTTCACCCTGTTTCAAAAAAAACAAACTAAGGTTACCCAGTCATACTGTTTGGCTGTCTCCCAACCCTATACCTTCCAATCCCATTGTCCAAGTTCACCAACTAAGTACTAAATTCTCACAAGTTCCGTGAAAAAAATCAGCAGCTGGATGACAAAAAGAAACCCTGGCAGAGCTCCCACCGGGGGAGCGGGCTCCCAGGCAGTACAGTTATAGCTGCCTTTTGCCAGCACACCTTGTATCTTGTGCTCAGCGATGGGCTAAATGAAGTTAGGCAGGAGAAAGAAAGGAGAGCTGCAGATGCTCCACTGGGGCAGAGTGTGGAAAAAGAAGGGTTTTGAAAGGAAACCTGTGGCATAGGAAGAAGCTGAGCATGTTATAGGAAGTTGAACTTACATAAAGAGAGAAAAATGGGACATTCCACAGGAAGGTGCTTGGGAGTATTGCCTGTGGTTGCAGGCAGCAGGGCCTATGGCAATTACCAAAGAGTATTGTCCTGGAGAGTTGTAGGGGACATGACAGGGAAAGTTAGGGTATTGTGTTAGAGACTAATTCCTGTCAAATAATTATTTCTTTTCAAATTCTCTGCCGAGACTGCAATAATGAAGCAATAATGAGTCTTGCATCAACTCAAACCACCGTCAAACATATCCCTTACAAAGGTTGTGGCATCATCAACCTTGCACCTTTATTAAGTCCCTAACCCTTCTTGAGCTCACTTTTAAATTTTTTCGAAGTGAACATTAACGTGAGACATTTCCAGGCAGACATTGCATTTGAGAAAGGTAGCCCAAGGCAGACAACCCCGCAGGATGCCCTTTGCTGCTGCCCGTGGGGCAGCAGGCAGTGCCAAACAGCGTTCTTCATGGTGGATTTGCTGACTTCTGTGTTCAAATGAAAGGCTGTGGGAGATTATACTCACAGGACAGAAGTAAGAATAAAACTAAAGGAATGTTGCAAGAAATATTTTCATTTCATTTTCAATTTAATTGTTAGATAGTTTAACTCTTCCCTTTTTTTTTTGACTATCCATTTCAGCAAAGAACAGAAGCTTTCCTTGACCTGGTGAGGACAAAGGTATCATTATGACTATATCACTTCTCTTCATCTCAGCTGCACAACGAGACTGTGAGTTTTAAGTAAGCTTAGATTTTCTATCTGAATACCTGGGATCAGAGTACTTTCAGAAATTACAAGGGAACAAGGAATTAAAACAAAATAGCTCTTGTGAGACACTTCATAGCCTAGTGGACTGTCTGTTGATGAATGATGGATGAATGGATTGATAGATAGACAAAGAGATAGGAGAGAATGTAACAATTTAAAACATTAATTTCTTAATTGTAATAGCGTGGATGTAAATAATTAGCTGTCATAAATATTCCCCTTTTCTACTTCCCTGGAATAGACAGACAAAAATTCAGTGTTTAAAAGCACAGTTCCAACAGATGTGGATAAACTGTTTTAGTCTAACAAGGTTTCACTAATTCTACACCTCCGCTGGCAATCTGTGTCCCCAGCACAGAAAGTCTCATGTGCCCTATATCTAAAGATACTGAAATGACTTGATAGTATGTTAAAAGGCATGCTGAATACAATTTCCAAGATAACGAGTGATGTTATGCTGACCCATGTTGAAATACAGCAAATGTATTTAATAGTTTCAAAATCCACGACCATTTATAACGGAAGAATAAATTACATCCTCTGTTACCAGAGGTCCTCAGGGCTGGTATAAATCAGAAATGAAGCAGAAGCATCAAGCAAAGTTTTCTTAATTTATGTCATTTAAGAATTTAATCCCCAGGCTTTTATGTTAATAGAATGTATGGTTTATGGTTTATGGTTTACGGTTTTATGTGTTCCTGTCTTTTTTCCAGAAGTATTTGTGCCTTTTCCTTAACAAAGACAAATGTAAGAGGAACAGGAAAAATCCTGAAAACAGGAAAAATTGCAATGAAGACATTCCATTTGGTTCATAAGTTCAATGAGAAGTTTAAAAATGCAGTCTTGCCTTTGAAACTTAATAGCACTACTTCAGTCTTGAAATGTGTGGGTGAGACTGCAGCTGTAGTACAGCACGAAGGTACAGCCTGTGCGTTGCTGAGTGATCTTCTGTTTGTTGCTACACCTCACGTGCCTTCTGCGGCATCCCGCAGAGATCAAGGCCAGTCTGTTGGGTAGGAGCATCACTACCAATGTCCAAGTACAGCCAAGCAGGCCTTCTCTCCCAGCATCTCTGTGGACAGGCAAAGGTGCCTTCCAGCTGGCAGAAGTGAAAGTCACAAATCAAGCAAGGGTGAGTGTTTTCTCATGCCAGAAACTCATACTGTTAGTCCAGAAAAAAATGTCAGGAGAAGGATCACTAACATTCTCCTAGCAAAGGGAAGAAAAGGGAAGAGTTTAAAAAAAAAAAAAAGAAAAGGATGTATGGTCCAAGAAAAAGCAAAGACAAAGAGCTCAGAAACAAGCAGTAAGCTAGCAAAGGAAGTGAAAGGCAGAAAAATAATATAAAGAAAGGCAATCATGTTATAGGGATGTGGAAGATGAGATGATCAGATCACCAGATTACTCTTGCCCTCCAGAGTGTGCTTGCTCTGGTAGTTGAGCCCACCAGATAAATTTGTCTAGTTGCATTATGAGCATAAGCTGTTTAAAAATAATTATCATAAGGTATGTAACTATACATGTCCATGATGTATGGTGGAAAGTCATAGATGAGTAATGGTCATACCACTGGATATAAATAATTAGAGACACATTAATATAAAATTCCTTTGTGGTTATACATCACATGCACGTGATTACCACATGAGCAAATCATACATCAGTGTACATCAAAGCATGAGTTAATAATTTTCCCTTTCTTGAAAAAACTTGTAAAAACGTAGCAAACATTTTGTTCTCAAAGAGAGAATTAGACAACAACACTGGTATCAGAACATACTTCATATACACTCGGAGAAGGAGAAAATCAGCTCAAAATAAAAACAAATTAGGTAACCTTAGAGAACTTAGTTTATAAAAGATATTGTGGACAGATGACTAATGACCTAACTGTAAATAGTAACCATTTTATGCTCATACTACTGATACAGAGAAGTAAATGACAATATAACTGTTACAGCCAAATCAATATTAGAAAGGAATTTACACACAAATTGTTTTGAAACACTTTCTTTGCTGACAACAGTGGTGGTTTCACATTTATCATCTTATTTCCTGAGTGGTTTAGTTTTCAGATATTCCTGAAGGAATCCCCTTTGGTGCCAGATATTTACTGCTTATGAATAACAGGATAGGTTTCATCCATCTGGGTCTCCTGAAGGAATATTTTGTCACTGGGCTTCGTGGTCCTGAAGAACAAACGACTCAGTGATGGAGCTATAAAAGAAGCCTCTGAAAGCTTGCAAATGTGTCTTCACACGGGTGACAATAACCTTAGGAGCATCCCGGCAGATTTGCCTGCTGCCCTGGCGGAGCTGGGGGCAGGCAGCGGCAGCACCCGCAGCGTCACAAAGTGGGGCTTGGACTCAGTGCGGGAACCTGGTGGCACTGAGCCCCCACAGTAGCAGATTTACCCACCAACCCTTCCCCGAAGCGATGTTTCGTTTCCATAACATCTTGCACATGATGAAGATGAACTTCAGTCAACTGAGGAGCATTCATTCCCCCAATTCTCCCCCTTGCCCTTAAGGAATTATATTTAGCAGCCAGTGAAATATCGGTAATTCCTGTTGATGTCTTCAGTGAGCTGTCAGAGCTAGAAAAGCTTGATCTCAGACACAATCAAATTACTGAGAAGGGCATTAAGAAGGCAGCTTTTGGTAACATGATTAAACTGGAAAACCTGAACTTGGCAGAGAATTTGCTCACTGGAGTACCAGAATTTGGCCTCATCTCTGAAAGAGCTCAGGCTCGACAAAAGCAGAATGTTTTTAGTGAGGCAAGAGGCATTTCTGAAACTAGAAAATGTCACTTAGATTGATTTCTGAAAGAATAAAATATTCCATATATGTTTTCTAAGTAATGTTGCAGCTTTTCTACTACAAAAAATCCACTGCTGGTGATAGTAGGAAATATTACAGACCTCTCCTGCATGCATTTAGTGCTTACAAAAATTTATAGATAATTTTAGGTATTAGTTTCGTATTCATTTTACACACACAACTAATTTCAATATATATGTGTTCTCTCTGATCCTGCAGTCATTTGGGGTGCCGGCAGTGATGCAGCCTTCAGCCTCAGGGCACTTGAAAAAGGAGCACTGCACAGAGGCACCTAAATTTAAAACATAATTGCCTTTAGGACTTTCTGCAGCCAACAGAAACAGGCTAGTCCTTAAAACCTGATCACCTTCTAGAAGTCCCTGGAGTTAGTGAAGGTGAACATGGGCTCACGTGTCAGTGAAACAGTGAGGGAAGCAAACCTTGTTTGATCCACATCTCAGCTATCAAGTGGATATAAAGCCTTTTCTCCTTCCCGTATGCTAATTCACTCCAGTGGCTCTTGCGGCAAACTACGTTCCCAGAGCATCCCTGTTGCAGGGATAGGTACAGAAAAGAGCTGGAAAAAGATCTTCAACCCACGTGTCCAAGAGTTACTTCTCAGCCTCGTTGAGTTTTCCTGTTGTAGGGCTGTCCTCGGGGTGGTAGGGCAGGCGGACTCCTGTCAGCCTGCTCCACCAGCTCTGGTGCCACCTAACTGGTCCAACTCCCACCTGAAGTACCCTCAGCTCTGTTGATACAGAGGAGGTATTTCTTCTGTTTTGTGAAAAAACCCAACACAATCAACCGAACAACAAAAAAACCTCTACTTTTAAAACTGTCTTCAGGTCTTTTAATGTTTTAAGGAAAGGGCAGAATTAGGGAGGGCAGAAACTGCAAACTGGAACTCTTCCAAGATCTGGATGCTCCGAGGTAATCGGGCTGTGCTGTGCTTCATGCAACAGATGTAGGATTGCAGACCAGGAGAGGAGAAATATGTAACCTCCATCAGCCTGATAATGAGCTTAGTGCTACAACTTCCAGGTGTGTGCTGGGCTTGCAAATAAAACCAAACCTAATCACCTTGACTTAGAAGTGGAATGGAAACAACCAATGCAGAAGGAGCAGCCCTAAAGCGTGGAAGGCTGCTCATTTTTAGGGGAAGCAACCGCAACAAAAACCCCAACCAAAAATCTAACAAAAACTCCCCCTCCCCCCCAAAACCCCAAGCGCTTTCCTCTTTGGGGTGAATGAGAATTGCAGGCACCACAGCCAAACCGTGGTTTTTGACTAAACTTGTGACGCAGAAATCCACATGCTTAACATCACAGTTCATTGACAGCACTGATTAGCAGCTGGGGGATGTTTTACTGTCTGTTAAGAATTGCACCGTTTGCCATTAATCGGTCACATGCCCTTTTAAACATGCTCTGTGTGTGTCTGCACAAGTTATAGGACATAGCATCGGTCCTGGAAAGAATTAGGCACGCAGATAGTCCTAAATGGCTAGCTGGAGATTTACCTGTCTAAGGGGAAAGCTGGTGGAAAAAAAGAGGCAGCTTTTGGGCTGTGATTTAACAGCCCGTACGGAGCGTGGCTCCCCCACAGTTGTTCCCACCGGCTGTAATTCAGTTTCTCTTGCAGTCTGGAGGCAGGTCGAATTCTCATGTGCAGCCAACGGAGCTTTTAGCTGCATCTCGGGGTACAGGCAGCAGAATGGTATTGAACACCTTCCCTTGGCTTTCTTAGGGCCTACTCAGCTACAATTTTCTTTCTTTTTGGTCCATTACAATTAAAAGGAAATGGCACAGGTTCTCCTTTCCAGCCCATCCATGGGAAGGGCTGAGGGGCTTCTTCACCAGGTTTTCTGAACGCAAAGATTTGGACCGTACCGTGTTCCATGTTTACAAACCCGGGAGGCCAGCATTTATTTCACCTTCCCCACGGGAGCATCATGCTGGTATGTTTCAGCAGTGCCCATAGGCAGAAGAGCCAAAATACAGCCAATATAAGCTATTTTGCTAGCAAGATGCAGGACTTGGGGGAAGACAGGTAGCACGCTGGAGGCAAGTCATATGCACTGCCAAAGTCTATAAAGATTTCACGGGAGCCCCGAGCCAAGCAGCAGAAGCAGCGAGCTGACCAGCTCGGCTTCTTCGCCCCGTATCCGAGGAAGGATCGCCCTGTGGTTAGAATAGGCAGAGCTTCCTCTCTCATACGTTGCTGGGGGTGGGAAATTCTGCTTTGTTTTGTTTCGGTTTGGGTTTTTTTTGGTCCTCCTCCTCTTCTTTGAATGTTTGAAATGGGTGATTTCTCTTTGCATGCATGGTACTGGAGATGTAACGTGCAAGAGAAGGGAAATGGAATCCTCTTTCCCAAACAGCAGGTGGTGGTGCTGGGTTACGCAGAAAGCTTGAGAAACTGCTTGCAGATGTTGCTTCACTGTTGAATAACAGGCTGGAAATGGATGCTAAGCAAACTTTTCTCCTTTTTTTTTTCTTCCTTGTTGGAGGGTCATTTAATGTTTATCCCTTTTCAGTAGGTAGTGTAACAAATGTTTGAAAGTATGTTTTAAAAAAAAATCCTGCTAAAATACTCTGGAGTTTGGGATAAATGTAGCTCACAGTATAAGATGTTATTAATCCTCTAAAAATCTTGCAAGTTGTCTGTCATACTTTTATGAAAACTGATAAAGAAGTTTTGTGTTTCTTAACTTCTGGAACAGTTTAATTACATTTCTCATTCATTTTCCAGACTAACGTTGTGGGGTGTGTGTTTGTTCTTCTCCTTTTTTCAAGTTAGTTATTTTTTTCTTTTTTTTTCTTTTCTTTTTTTTTTTTTTTTAAATACAGTTCAATTCTACTTTTCCCCTTGGGAATTAGGAATGCTGTGTGGTGTTTCTTATTTGTCAGTGACTGCTTTATATCATTTGCAATACTGATTCCCTCAATATGAAATCTTTTGCCAATTAAATATAATGCAGTAATAAGCCAAGTTCTAAATGAGTTTTCATTATATTTTTCTGTTACTTCTGACCGATTGGTGCCATTACCTTTCTTACCAGTACCATTATCTAAAATTATCGTTGTAACACAAACGTTGTAACCAATTAACATCACAATCATTTTGAAGCCATGCCTGGAGTATCACAGTGACCCACACATCAACCAAAGCCTGCACATGAACAGCTTCATCTTTTTTTTTTTCCCCCCACAAACTGTGCAGGTTTTGCCCCAACATATTTTTTTGGAAATGTGTTTGAATAAGATTTAGACTGGGTTTATGATTTAAAGTTTTTTGGTTGGTTTTTTTTTTTCCTGTCCTGGAGCTAGTTAAATAAATATTGCTGTGACTACAACAGCTGTCCCAGTTACAAAACGATTGTGCTTTAATAGCCTCTTAAAGTATACATGTGATTTTATTCAGGTCTTTTGTATTTCAAAAAATTCCCTCTTGCCTGGGCAAAAGATAGCTGGGAAAACGTGCATATGCCAGTGCCGAGCTTACATAAAAACCCTTGATGATAAAAAAAGTATATGCAGGGAAACACCTCTGCAGTGGCGTATTGGCTCTCAGCTCCTCATATACAGTATGGCACAGGACTCAGGCAAAAAGGAAACACAGATCCCATTTTGTAAGATTTTGACAGACTCTATCCCCATGTTGGACGGCAAATTCCTTCTGCTATGTCTCTGTTTAGAATATGACTGCAAATACAGTAATCCAGTATTTTATATAGCCTTGGCTTACCTACACAAAATAAAGTCATGCACAAAGTAACCAGAAAAAGTGGTTTTGTCAACAGCATAAGCTAACCCCAACTTTCCCTGGGCTCAGTCATTCAAACAATTTCATTATGGCTTTGCCAAGAGGTTAGAGAAAAAGTGAGCAGAGGCTCCTGCGTAGTAGAGGCATGTTTGCAAGCGTTACGGGCAGGAAGGATGATCTTGTGACTCAGGCCCTGGAGTGTCCCAGATGTGCCACAGATTTCTCACACAGACTACTTAATCTTCTGGGGCCACATGTTCAGCTGGTATAAATCAGCGCAGCTCCAATAAAGTCAGCTCAGCTTTCTGGATTTTCTGCAGCTGAGGTTTCTGACCCCTTGCAGATCAGTTGTCCATCTGTAAAGCAGAGATATTAACACTTCCCTGCCTCATCCACTGCAAAAGGATAAGCTCATGAAAATGCATTTGCCACTCACGTAACACGGTTTGAGAAGCTGCAGGGATGCCCTTGCAGACAAAGAAGCTTGGCATCCCAAGCAGGTCTTAAAAAGGTTTGCTACAGATACAACTTTTTTTGCCAACAAGAGGTTGATTAGCACTTTGTGTCCCCCCAAAAAATAGTAATCCCCAAACCTCCAGAACTTGCCAGTTGCTCATCATTCAAAGGGGGAAGCAACTGTAATTTGGTGGTCCTGCCTAAAACGAGTGCTGCTGAGCATGGATCTCAACAGGAGGAGCAACTCAATGTGGGCTGAAACGGGAGAATTTTAGCAAAAGGCAGCCCTTCTGCAGGGCTGCTTTGGTTCCTCACTTTATCCATTTGGTTTGGGTTCGGCTCCTCCAGTGTTTTATGTTGGCAAAGCCTTTTTTAATATTAAGTAACACAAAGGAAACTTGATGTCTTTTTGCAGCAGTTACTGAGCAATTAAGGGCTAAATTCTTCAAGGGATTGTAAGCCTGTGGGTGGTCTCATTGATTTCGGGACTACTTGTGTATTTAAAACTGGGCATGCGCTTGTGTATCTTGTTCAGCTGGGCCCTCCTAGAACCGCTGCTGAGATTTCCATTTTGGAGTCATTTTACAGTCTCTAAAATTATTACTGGAACTGCCTCCTTCTCCTCTGGGCATCACACACACCGGCAGTCTGCCTCTGTCTTCTGACTGATTTAGTGCCACAACACTGAGGCGTAGAATCATGGCAATGTTTCCATTAAATCCACACCATGCTGCACATTTCCCAGTATTTGCTATTTAACTACTGCATCCTTTCCAGACTGTGAAAAGAAGTATTGAGATCAACTTCCTGTAAAAAATGATTATTTCACATCAGGCAGGACAGAGGTATGAAAATATATATGCGTTAAGTAAAACAAATGATCTGACAAATCTTCCCTCAAAAAAGTTAAATATAGTTAAACAGAATTCCTACGTGGTAAGTGTATTACAGGGCTTTAAATCAGAGCACATGGAATAGGCTGAGTTGGGAGCAAGGAGAAAACTTTGGTTACATATGTTCAGCTGGCAATATGTGCTTTTATGCTTTCCAGTGTCCTGCTGGGGTTCTAAGAAAATATTTACAAGATGCAAATAAAATGTAAATGGAATCATGTTTCCGTGAAGAATAATGAATGAACAACATCCCTGCAGCTCATGCAGTTTTACATACTGCACCAATGTTGCCTTATGATCCTCTAGGACCTTTCTTTGCACAGAAAGCTGATTACCTGAAGCGTACTACTGCTTCTTCTTCCTTTTTTTTTGAACAGACATTCTGTTCAATATTATCTTGCCTTGCAACACATGCCTTCAGATTTTATCTCTTCATCATCTAAACAAATCCTGGTTTCTGAGATGGTTTTCCATTTCCACAGGTGTTTCTTATCAGTTCCACATTTTCTTCTGACAACATGAAAAAAAAATCATATGTCCCTGCTTAGTAGCTGTTGCCTGACCCAACACTAAAGCTTTTTTGAATGCAGAAATGTGTTGCGTGGCTGCTGTAATATCTTTATACCCCAAGGGTCTGCTGCTGCTTTCTTTTTTACAGCTACAGAGAATCACATGCTTGGCCCTCAGCACAGAGGAAAATTCGATTCAGTCAGAGAGGAGAGATGTGACCTACTTAAAACAGTGAAAAAAAAAATCAATTATTACGTATTGTACCTCATTGCCTTGCCAATCCAATTTATTTACAACATGCTGGGCTGCAGAGTATCAGTGCTCCTATTATTGTTTCAGCTATGTGGAATCACACATCGTGCAAAGGTAACAAACCAGGTCTCACAGCAGCCACATGGACTCACTGATACTTTTATGGGTTGAAGCTTTGTTTTCCTGCATCAGTGCCTATCCTTCACCTTTTGGCACCTCAGATCTGCGCCTTCCATCCCATCCCATCCCATCCCATCCCATCCCATCCCATCCCATCCCATCCCCCTTATTAGAAAAGAAAAAGATCACCTCATGTTTATAAGTGAATTGGTATGTTCTGGGTTCTGAGGCTGCAACTGCAGCAAAGCACACAAGTACCACCTGTGTGTGAATTTGATCTGCCCTGTTTTATATTTTTAAATGTAGAAATGAGAAAACACACAGTGGGAATATGCAAGCCTTCAAATGACTTACATGGTGTATTCATATTTGTCTCACATGAGCTATCACAAAAACATGATCTTACAGAAAATAGACATCTACAAAGCACCTGCAATTCCTTGTGCCATTTTGAATCTTTGATACATACTTAAGGTACTTATTAAAATACTTAGAATTTAGATAAATGAACCCAGACAGCAAAAAAATGCTTTGTAATTATTTTGGAGTAATACGTATAATTAGATAGGAAGCTTTTCAGGGCAAACACTGTGTTTTACTGCTGATTATAATTACCTGGGAGGCTTCGGTCTTAACAGGTGCCATCAGCTGCTCTGCCTATTGAAATAAATCATCGTTCTCATCACCCTCCTGCGATCTAAGCCAGAGAAGCAGCGTGCTACATTGCTGCAGTGCTCGCAGCGTCCAGACAGTTGTGCACAGCTGGGGGTGTGCGGGCGTTAGCCGCCCCCCTCCCGCCCCCCGATCCCTGGCCACCCTCCGCATTCCCGCCCGG
>NW_010552506.1:43419-45009 GCF_000687285.1 Phaethon lepturus
TATTCCCGCCCGGCAACGTGGCCGGCGGAGGCCGAGCGGCACAGCCCTCCAGAGGCGGCAGCGCTGCAAGGATTAACAAAAGTTCACATCATTGTGCTGAAGGGGCTTCTGGAGCCAACTGCAGGCTTTTCAGAGATATTACACAACTCCTAGAGTTTGGGTGGGTTTTTTTAGCCAAAAAAAGGGTATTTTTTCATAAATGTACGTGAGAGAAAAATTCTTGCAGCGGCAACAACAGGGAGGACAACAGGGGAAGCAGCAGGTTGGTGCTCAGCTGAGTCATGGGGATTGTCAGGCTTCGACATAACTAATGAGCTTTGTGAGTACAGCTGGTTTCTGTACATTTGCACTGTGAGTCTTGCAAACAAGTTTGTGTAACTATCCAAAAAGATGGCTCACGTGAACAAACCACATCATTTAAAATACAAGCAGCACATTGTTTCTATCAGTTGTACTTTCTTTGTCCACTTATTAGTATAATAGTCTCAATATTTTCTGAAAAACAGAACAAAACTTTTCTCCCCTCCCCACTGAGGATGACTGTTCAGAGAGCATATCTGACCTCAATAGCTCCTTTTTGTTCTCCATTTCATGGGGGTACTATTTTAAGATAAGGTAAGAGGGAGGCATCATAGAGTCACCCTCCTGGTCTGGTGTCTCAGCCCCTCATGACCAGTGAAGGAATAGTCCTAAAGGGCTGAACGAAAGTCTTTTAGCTCAGTGTCACAAGTGCTCAAGCTCTAGTGGTGCCAGCAAAGGGTGATGACATTCCGTGGCACACCTCCGGCTGCCTGGCAGGGCCCCAGGGATGCACAGCCATAGGAAACCCAGCTCCACCACTGCTTGGCTTCTCCGGGGTGGCATAAGGCACTCTGAGTGCAGCTGACCCTGCTGCCTCTTTCTTCATTCATACCGTTACCAGGTGTGAACAGGGAACTCGGATAGAGTTTCTGCTTTAATCTTTGTACAAGTGCATTACTCAGGACCTCCTGTGTGTGCTGTTGGTCAGAAAGGAGGGAGAAGTGAGATGTGTACCACTGATCTGATCCCACAGCTTTCACACCAGCGGGGATCCACAGAAGGGGCTGCAGGTTTGCGGGTGTGGGAACTGATCATAGAATCATAGGATCACAGAGTAGTTGGGGTTGGAAGGGACCTTTAAAGGTCATCTGGTCCAAACCCCCTGAAATGAGCAGGGACATCTTCAACAAGATCAGGTTTCTTAGAGCCTGGCCTTCAGCACAAGCAGACAAAGGGCAACGAAGCACCCCACTTTGCAATGGCAGTTCAGCTGCTAGTGGCAGCCTGGTCTCTCCTCTTTGCAGCACATCGGGAAAACTTCCATTTCATCCTGCTGCAGCAGCGTCAGTCCCTCAGACTGCAACGCTTCCTTCAAATGTGTTTTCTTTGCTTAGTTCCCCTTACAAAAACACTTCTTTTCCAGAGCTTATTTTTACATCCGTGGAAACCAGGCACAGACTCTCGCTTGCGGACTTCAGGAGAGGCTCGCCGCCGAGTAACCTGTACTTACAGCGCACGCTGCAACGGCCCAGCGGAATAAGGGGAGCATTTAGCTGTGCGAGAGGAGTT
>NW_010552507.1:0-31705 GCF_000687285.1 Phaethon lepturus
CCAACCTTAGTGATTCTGTGATCCTGTGATTACTGTTCCTGGTTTTTTCCTGTCATTTTTCTGTTTCTTTCACCAATCTGGTGCTTAAGTTTCTCCTGCAGTGACCAACAGTCAATGCCTAAGATCATCTTAAAAGAAGCATTTACTGTTTGTTTCAAAGGCATGTCAAAGCTCTGTATGTCTATAGGTTACAACTTACAGCTAGCAAAATTCGCAGATACTGTATTTGCTATTATAATAGCCACAGTTCCCTCCTGATTTTGCCATCAGAAACAAGAACACAGCCATTACGCACATTTGCTCTAAAAACAAAGCAACCCATTACGCACTACATACCTGTCAGGGACTGCAGTCACATGGCACACATAGTCATCAGAGAAGAAAACACACTATCAGAGAGGTGTTTTCTATTACACTATCTGAGAAAGTCTTCTGAATAAGTCAGCTGAAAGATGTAGGAAAGGAGCCCCAGCAGTGATCTGTACTGAGAGGTAGGCAAGTAGGAGGGGAGATAAAGTCACTGACTAGACACTGTTATAAAATAGAATGCCTTTCCCTATTTGTATTAATTTGCACTTTCAGAGGAAACACAACTACTTTTCAGTGGAAAAACCATGGCATTTATTATCATTTTTACTTTGACTAACACAATGTTGTTGAGTTCCACTTGTGGCCAAGGACTTTACCGTGATAAATGCATTAGATGGATAACAATGTTCAATGTTTCTCTAAGGGTGTTTTGTATTTCTGGTAGATCTAAATAATAACTAAATAAAAAAATTCAGGTAGCTGACCTTGGGTTAATGATACTCTCCTTGTGTTTTAGTGGCACATCCGCAAGGCATGGTTAATATTTTTTTAAAAATTTTCATTGATGTTATGTAATTTGTAAGTACTTAAGAACACGGCTTGTCTCACTTGTTAATACACTGTTATCCTACTCTTGGTCAGAGCTTGAAGATGCTTTTGTAATACAAGTACAAATAACGGTTCTCTGTTCCATTTATTTTTGCCAAAAGCTGAATAAAACTTAGGAGATTCTGTAGAGATCAGATAAAGTAAACGTACCTTCTTGATATATTGTACAGTATCTGTATCTGAGGGCATGCTATATCAGCTATTCTATAAGGACACTGAAGTCATTCAAACAACCAAACTTGCATTGCTTTCAGAGAGACTTGAGCACCCCACCACCTTGCAGAGTGTTTACTATAGGTCCATCTGACCGATAGTAACTACTTCTAGATAGTATGAGAGCTTGCTAGAGGCTCAATAGGCTATCATAATAATGATAATTTGAGGGCAAATTTATTACTTCTGAATGTTATCTTGTCATTTAGTGAGAAAAGAATAGTTAATTAACATGAGCCTTTCCCCAAAAAATATCTGTAAAAATAATCTTATCATTTTTATACCAAGTCTCTGAAAACACTTGAATTTGTTTTTCCTGTACTGAATGTTCACTGATGGTAGAAGTTATCACTTAAGCAACTTCACTCAGCAAGACAGAATAGGAATTTATGCAGAAAAAACTGAGAGTCAGAGGCTCATCTCTTGGACTTGAAGAGCTTCTCTGCTGAAACTATTAGAACTATACAGATTTACACTAACGAAAAAACCTTCCAGCCTCACTGCCCCTGCATCTCTAGGCTTTCCCACTCTCCAAACACTAACCCTAGTCATAAAGGTGGGCTGATCCCGAGCTCACAGGTGCCATCACTTATCCACAGGAGATAGCTGTGAGGGGAGGAATCTTGGTGTAGCTGTGCTGGTTTTTCTGCAGCTGATTTTTGCCCTTTGCAGTGGAGGCTGAAAGGTTCTTTAGTTAGCCCCGAAAGCTACAGGCTTTTTGATTTTCATTTTCCTTCATTAACAGACTCTGTTGTTTCAATGAGAAGGAGTGATGTGCCTGCAAGATATTCAGTCCCTGGACAAAAGTCAAAAGGAAGTAGAGATTCAAACATTGATTTTTCTGATCTATGACAAAAGTTTCCAGGAGATAGACAACAGCTTGTTTAATTCAAGACACAGCTCATCTTTAAGCTGGATTGCTTAGTTTTTTTCTTCTTTTTTTCCCCAGAATTTTTCTCATTCTCTGTGCACACCTGTCACAGATAGAGCGATGCACTTCACTTATAAGACACAAGCAGTGATACATTTATTGATAGAAATCAGCAATTTAACAAAGTTTGTTAGTAAAAACAACAGTGGTTTAACAAGATTTGATGGCAAGGTACACTTGAATGTTTACCACATAGAGGATATGGTTGGTCATATGTGTCAGGGAGATCCTTCCATCATGTCACGAGGTTCAGAAAGGACCCCCTTGCCTTCTAAACTCCTACTCAGAGAAGCCTAGGTGTGTCTGGATCCAATCCCAGTCCCAGACTTCGTCAATGGTTTATGTCTAAAGGATTATATATGCGCAATCAACCTAAGATATAATCCTAGTGACACTTACAAAGTTTTGCATGCTATTAGTCACATACTTGTATCCATGACCTTTCTTAGAAGTAAAAAATAATTTATTTCTAAAACATAAATATAAAGAAAACACTAGGAATCAGTTTAAATTTGGTGAATTATTTTCGAGGCCAAATTACTTTGACGGGACATTATAAGTTACCAACTACTGATGGACTGATAGCTTATGATTAGTTAAGGCAGTACCCAAAAGCCTGAAGCCACATTTTTATGAATAAAATTATATCATGTAGCTGACAACAGATAGGTCTTAAGCCAGTTAAAATTATGGTATTCTTTGACTCTTAGTTAAGAACTTAAGTTTTCCAGATACTGAATGCTAAGATACAGACAGGTTTTGCACTTAGTGATATTCAGCTGGCTTTTCACCAATGTATCCCCAGAGATATTTATTATGCTATAAACACCTTTTTATTTTATTCACCCTTTCTTGGTGAATAGCTAATTTCCTTATTGTGAAAGATTGGTTAATCATACATCTACAGCATTATGCTATTATGCATCTGTCTTTGCTTCTTGATTTAGAAGCAAGAGGGTGACCTCCCAATATAGCTAATTTAATCTGCAAAAATAACCTTGCAAATTGACTTGCCAGAAACTAATATTAGATGAAATCTTTGTTCTATTGAACCTGACTGTCATTAGTGATTCCCCATGAAAGGCTTAATCTACAGTAGTTAAAAATCTCTACTAATGTTGTCAGGTTTCATAAAATATCTATTTTATTAAAAAATTAGTGATGCTGATTCTGGTGGATTTGCAATATTTGGGTAGAAAGCCTGGATCTGATTCAAATTCAGATCACCTTTTGTATTAAAGATTGGTAGAGCTGAAAAAGTGCTGCAGTAACTACTATGGGTATAAGTCAAGAGTACATGGTTTTAAGAAAATGTTAATTCTTCTAGGAATGTGAAACATTTTGTTTCCTATGAAAAGCAAGAGTTAGATCATTGGAACCATTTTCAGCAGTCACCATTAATGGGAGTACAATTTTCTTTTTACCTAAATAACTGCACTAATTATTTTAGATTCTTTATATCACCGTATAACAAGGGCCAATCTTTAAAGCAAAATGAATATGTGATGGTAGTGCACACTGTAGGTAGTTCTGAGAATTTTAGTATTAAAACACCAAATTAATTTGAAATAGATTTAAGCACCAAATACATTTAACTTGGCTAAATACTCAAGCAAAGAAGCAACAACCATACTGAAAAGTTGAAAATTCTTTGGGTATATCTGGAACAATCTCTAAAATCATATAAAGACAAATAGGAAGAAGATTCCCTAATGCTTAGGCTGTGCAGTGTTTGAAGTGGCCTTCCACCAGAAAGAGTGAAATGCTAACACCTGATCATTTAAAATTAAAATGCACAGATTAAAGTTTTAGAGAAAAATCAAGCTTTGACTGGGTGCACAATAGATGGAATTAGCTACTTTCTATTCTAGCTTCTCTATGATTCTTTTTACTTACAGACAATGCTATGAATTGCATGAGGACAAAGAATAGGTTTTAACAATTCAAATATAATAGAGTCTGTTACATTAGTGAACAGACCATTCTTTGAACTAACCAGTGAACGTAAGTCACAATGTGTATGCTCAGTGGATATGCACATGTTTTTCACTAGGTCAAGATTACAGCTGAAAGTCAGATTTAGAAAACAAAGTCTCTTTGAACACCACAAATTGGTGAACATGAATTCAGCTTAAAGTACAAAACTAGAGGTTAGAACTCTTCCTTCTAATGGTCCATTGTATAGTGCTATTAAATACTGAACCACTTCATCTGAGAGAGACCACAGGAATATATGTGTGTGTGTGCGCATATACTTTTTTATCTCTCCCTCTTTTTCCAGAATTTACCTGGTTTACATTGTGACTGTATTCAATCAATGCACAGCTCTCGCTTGAATACTATTTTCAGTGTATGTTTGAACATTGTTATTGGACTTTGGACTGTCACATTAAGATACACATATACATGAAGAATACAAAAGTTTATATTTATCTGAGTTAAACATGTGTATGTATGTTGGTTTATATTATGTATCTACATTTGTAATGCTGTCAATATATGATTATACAGAAATATGCAATCCACAAAATACATGTAGCTGGCTACCTCTGCAAATAGCTGTGTAAGTACCAATTAATTGCATAGATGTGTTTATTCTATCTGTGTATGAATACAACCAGGCACTGCCTGTGATATAGCTGCTTAGAATTACAATAACTTTTTTAACATTTAAATCCTTAAAACCTATTCAGAAAAGCCGGATTTTGAACATTGTGCTTATAATAATGGATTAAATCATGTTATCATTTTGTTTTAGAATCAAGAAGTGAATTCAAAGGTGACGTTTATTTTTTAAATTAACTGCCAGCACTGTGTAGAATAAAGGAACTATTTTAATATGGAAGACCATATGGAACAGGCTTCTGATGCAATGTTGATATCACATAGAATGTGAATTACACATAGACAGAAATCACAAATAGGTAATAATAATTACCCATTTGATTTGCACTGTTTGCTTTGCATCATATTAAATAAATAAACATGTTAATGGCCCAAATAACTTGTGTTCATATAAAAAAAGGTCCACTGTCACAGTGTGTACTAGCACTTCCCATTGTTATATGCTTGGCTTGAGCTTGGGCTATAGTAATGTAAAACATCAGGGCAATATTTGATCAGCTTTTGGAAAACTCATGTTTTCCTAGTCAAAAAGGAATATCAAACTTTCTCTTGACAGTACCTTTTCACGAAGTAGTACCATCAAAGGAAAGCAATTTGCATCCTTACAGCATGTCTATCTGCATCAGGATAGTCAATACATTTCTCAGGTATGAGAACTTCTACCCTACAGTTAAAAATTACTGGTTAAGAGAAAAAGCTTTCTCAGGGAATGATGTGAGCCCGAGTATGAAATGAACTACAAAAGAACCCTGGGACCCCATCATTTTGCCATTGCTGCTTGTATGGTCACTCATTCCAGCGGGCTTTGCTCCTCTAGCAGGCTGCAGCTAGATCACCGGGAGAGTGTCACCCATTTGCTGCCTTTCAGCTACTGCACTCTGAGCCACCCAAATCCTCCAGACAGGGGAGACGAGAGGGGAGTTATTCATGTACAGAAAACAGGGCAGGGCAAGCAGACAAAAAGGCAGTAATGATGGAATCGGAGGTACCCAGAAAAAGATGGAGCTTTCTGAGCTGGACCAGAGGGCAGGCTCAGCAGTCAGGGCCTGAGAGGTGATTATGTAGAGTTTGTTTCAAAGCAGACACAGCTGGAAACTGCTGGATCAAAGCAAGTCACAAGGCATAGAAATATAACATTCAAAACCCTGTTATGGGCAAAAGGAAATACACCAGAAATATGGAGCTAAGAATTTATTGTCAGTGGAATTAATGTTTTAACAGTCTGAAAGTCCACATTATCATATTGGAACAGAAAAACTTTGTTAATAATACAAATAGACTTGTATGTAAACAACTTAATATCTACTACTATTCCTGGTTTATATTAACCCTTACATTCTCCCTCTGGAGAAGTTTGAAAGTTTCAGTCTTTTTCAAATAGCACTGGGTGTATGTAAGCAGATGATACATATGTCATTAATTTCCTAAGACCTTCACTGGGACAGATAATGATGTTCGTGGTGGGGGTCCCCTCCACTGAGCCTTGGATGTCCTGCTCAGGCAATTTTTATATTGTTCCTTACCCGAGGCTGCTGCCTTCCGGCTGCTCCCAGCGGAGTGGTGAGCATGGCCCCACAGCCTCCCCAGGCTCCGTGTCCCAGGGCCTTTTGTTTGTTGGGCAGAGATTCTGGGGTTTGCCAGGTCCCTCCTGTGGGGACACTGGCAGAGCTCAAAGCTTGGGCAGGGGAGGCAACAGGCACTTGGTCCCAAGGCAGGAGGTTCAGCCCAGCCCAGCTCTGTTCAAGGTGAACCCAGGCCAGCCCTGAGACCTGTGCTCTCAGCTCAGGGCCGAGTGTGTGATTTGTTACTAGGAATGCCAATACCTATTGGCCAGGCTATATAAAGTGCATTTCTCAAGCTTTAATTTCAGACTCTAGAAGTGTAAAGGACTATTCACAGTCTCACTCTACAATCAAATACACATATGCACATGTGTGTTATTGTGTAAATAGTGAATTGGAATTCGGAAAAAAAATAATGAGATTAAGTTACAGACATGGACAGAAACAGAAGTCCAGCACAGATACAGTCCTAGTTATTTATAAAGTTTCTGCGGAGTAAGGAAACTCTTTGCCTTCCCATATACATACACACATGCAACAGGAGGGGAGTGTAGGATCTCCCACGATCATGAGTTACATGAAGTGGTGAAAGCAGAGTGTGCACATATGATTATCTGATAATTCATTACCCCGATCTGAAAATAATAGAAGTATGTCATGCTTGATGATGTGGCTGGCTGTATAATCATCTAGAGAAAAGTATGAAGGAAGAAAATATCTTGCACCTTCAAGAGGAAAGAAGAAAATTTTTCTCAACTTTCAAGCCCAGTGTAGCTTCAAAAACTATGCCTTTCAAAGGTATAGACTGGTCTACGGATGGATTTTGAGACAGAAAAAAGTAATTTCCATATCAAGGTACTGTCTACTTTCTGGCATTGCAGCAGGAACTGTTGAACTTAAATTATAAGGATCAAATTAGACTTCAGCCTACAGTTGTAATTACAGCATAGCTGGCAATCAGGGCTGTGTCAGTGTCACACCCAGTGCACTCCAATCATTAATTCCCTGGGTGGTTCAGCATCCCCTCAGCTAGTTATCTGCATAGATGGGCTGACATGATATGGTGGACCACTTTGAAAGAACTGAATGATTTGAGACAAGGTAACTGACAACCTCTCAACACCTTCACATTACTGTCATAGTTTAACCACAGCTGCCAACTCAGCACCACACAGCCACTTGCTCACTCCCCTCACAGTGGGATGGGGGAGAGAATCAGAAGAGTAAAAGTGAGAAAACTTGTGCGTTGAGATAAAGGCAGTTTAATAGATAAAGACAAAGCCTCACATGCAAACAAAGCAAAACAAGGAATTAATTCACCGCTTCCCACTGGCAAACGGGTGTTCAGTCATCTCCAGGAAAGCAGGGCTGCATCATTCATAGTGGTTGCTTGGGAATACAAGCACCATAACTCCAAATGTTCCCCCTTTCCTTCTTCTTCTCCCAGTTTTATATGCTGACCATGACATCATATGATATGGACTATCCCTTTGGTCAGTTCATGTCAGCTGTTCTGGATTGTGTCCCCTCCCAGCTTCCTGTGCACCCCCAGCCTACTTGCTGGTGGGGTGGTGTGAGAAGCAGAAGAAGCCTTGACTCTGTGTAAGCACTGCTCAGTAATAACTAAAACATACCTATATTATCTGCACTGTTTTCAGCACAAAACCAAAACATAGTCCCACACAAGCTACTATGGAAAAAAATAACTCTATCCAAGTCAAAATCAGCACAATTACATATTTGACTCATTCATTCAGTAGCTCGCCAAGTAGTTATATTGCACCATCATGAACATTTTTCTGGGCAGTTCCTGCAGTGTGTAGGATGACTTAAGTATTTCAATATGTAGATCAAAATCCTGGGCAGAACTTGTCCCTCCTGGAGACTCCATTAGGTCATTCCTCCTACAGAATTGATCAAACTGTGCATAGAAGATGCTTTTAAATAGTCGGTAGAAACTGTTCCTCAGGTGCAGATACGGTCAAGGGGGGCAGTCTCTTATACATAATTAAGAAAGGGGATGTTTTGTACCTAGTTTAAGACAATCTGCAGCAATGGATCATGAATGTGCTGGAATGGTCACACAGGACCCCATGGACCAGATGGATTCTAAGAACTGAGCAGAACCGCAGCGTGGGAGGTCTCACCAGATCCAGCTGAAAATGCTGCTGCAAGGACCCTTGCCACAGAAATTCTTGTCATCAAATAGCCTGTTATCAACCATCCTGACTGACAGATTTGATGCCCCACACAAATTATTATGCCAAGATTTCAATAATTTTTGTTGGTTTTTTTAAGGAACACTCATGAGTTCATGAGCAACATCATGCTACATATATATTCGCATGAAAGACAAGACCACATGGTCTGCAAATAAACATATACACACTATCCATTTGAATGAGGGTGTGGTGGATGTGGACAGCACCTGACTGTCAGGTGCCCTGCAAGTTGCTCTCTCACTTGCCTCTCTCTTCAGCAGGGCATGGAGAGAAAATATGAGGAAAAACGCATGGGTCAGATAAAGGCAGTTAAACAAAACAAACCAAAGCCCTCCGAAAAACTAAAACCCCAAGCACCTTAATAATGAATGCCCTACCCCCTCCTTTTCTCTCTGTTTTTGTTGCTGAGCATGATATCATATGGTATGGAATATCCCTTTGGTCAGCTTGATTCAACTGCCCCAGCTATGTCCCCTCCCAACCCCTCACCCACCCCCAGCCTACTGGCCTTCAGGAGGGGTGGGCAGGTGTTGGAAAGACTGTCTTGATGCTCTGTGGGTACTGCTCAGTGATAGCCAAAACACTAGAATGTTACAACACCGTTCTGCCTATAGCTGGAAGCACAGCACTATATTGGCTATGGGGAAACTGATGGCCAGCCAAAACCAATACAGAAGGTCATGAGGTCATATGACTTCACCTTTAGTTGAATGAAATAAAAGCAGAAATTTTATGTTAGATGTTCATTTCTAAGTACTTAAATATTGAAGTTATGAAAAGCATGAATATCCAGCCATTCTTTCCTGATGATTTTATATTACTGGTTCAATTTCACTTTTTTAAAATCTTGAAGTTTTTATAAACTTTGGAAAAGAACCAAACTTTTCTATTTCATTGTTCTGCTTAGATTTCAGCTACAGCTTGGCAGTCCACCTTGTGCTTCTTGTCTTGCCATTAAATGCATATTTAACATTCTTATGTAAACAACTTTATATACACAAGAAGTTCCTATATGTTCAGAAGACCCCCATAGAGGTACAAAGTCACTGAAGCATTTCTTTGCAGCCTTAAGAAAATACTTCTTTTTTTTTTCTCCTATAAATAATAACAACACATCGTGAAATATATTTATTAAAATAAGAGGCCTGGGGTGGAAAGTTTGAGGCAAGGTGACCTCTGAAGCAACCGGATTCCAGTTGGTTTTCAAGTTGATCGCATCCTGTTAAATTGGATAGTTTTCCTTCTGGAAAATTGGATGGAAAAAAATGATGAGTTGTTCTTCTAAAACTTTGAATCTCCCTTGCACTCTATATGAATCACAGAAAGCAGAGAAAAACACCAGGGATGTTCTTTAGATATCAGGCATTGCCCATACAGAGACATTGCCCCAGACTCACCTCCTTGCCCCAAGTTGCTCATATGCACATATGCACAAACTTAATTAACATGGAAATTTACCCAGACACTCGGTAAGAAAGGTAGATGCAAAAAAAACACTTCACTTGTCATGCCATGGTTGATTCTGCAAGGGAAATACATAATAATATACCATATGTCTTCATTTTTTTGAGAGTTTAGTTACACATTATAGCTACACATCAACATAAACATAGTCCTACCCACATCCCATTAAACTCAGAAGAAATGTGCACAAAAGGAAAAATAAAATTATAATTAAGGAAGACAATAAAGAAGGAAGAAGTTTGAGTAAGATCATGAATACATCCTTAAGAGGTGGGAAGAAACCTCAAGTTTTTTCAGAAACCAGCAAACAAACTGTGTAACAACTGCCAGCCCTTTGAACTACCAAGTAATGAACAAAGCAATCAAAGCAAGGCAAAAAGTAAATGTAGCTTTCTACACACATATTTACTAGGAAGGGTAATGAGGAAATTTCCTGACTCAAAGATAATTTTTGTAAGAAATTAATGCATGGACTTAACAAAGGCTGATGCCTCTAAGAAAGGTGTTATTGAGCAACTCAAAAAAACTGAAGGGCAGTAAATCACTGGGACCAGATGGTGCTGATGCAAGAATTCTGAAGGAACTCAAGTGTGAAATAGCAGAGGTAGCAATGAAGATATGCAATATATCCTTAATAAACCACACACTGTTCCCAAAGATTGGGAAGTTGTTATCTTAGGTTAAAGATAAAATAAAAAAGCTATAGATGATCCTCAGCATTACAGACCAGTGAGTCTTATATTTGCTCCAGGGAAACTGGTTCTGAATTTAATTAAAGACAGAGTGATACAGCATTCATGCAATTATAGCCCAATAGGGTATGGCTTCTGTAAGGGCAAACCTTTCAAACCTCCTAGAAGTTTTAAATGACAGCGGGAAAAAGAATGGTGCTCCTTAACTGACTAAACTAATAATGTTTTATAGGTTAAGCATATTACCAAACACATGGGGATCACAGTATACAATCTAATAGATACAAAGTGCAGAAAGGGTATTTCATTTTACCTTCCCAGAGTCATGGTGTCATGAGAGGCAACTGGGTGCTTCTGAAGTGCTGAAAATGTAATTACCATCTGAAATGAAGATAATCTTACTCGCCTGCTCCTGCACACCCGAATCTCAGGAGAAAGTATCCTCTGATGACCTTTGCAATCAGTTACACAAGTAAATTCTGTTGACTTCCCACTGATATATTTTTGTACTTGCTTTTACAGTAACCGTAAAGGAGGTGGTCATGAAAATTTAACTTTGAATAAAGAGACATCTACTTGGAAAGGCTGAAAAACATCGCTTTAGAGGAACTACTATAATCTTTTGTTAAGGCCTCTTTTTTTGTTGCTAGAATTCTCATTCTCTACCTCGTAGCTTGAAAAAAGGCAGCTGCTGAGGTAGCAAGCATTCATCATTAATCTTCCCATCACTTCATCTTTCTTCCCATCCTTCATACTTAATTAGAACTGTCCAGAGAGGGGTAATTCCATTTCATGGAAGATTTTATGTTTTGAAATTTAGGTTTAATCCAGAATTGAAACAAAAACCAAAACCACAATTTCTTCTTGGATAGGAGAAGAATGGTTTTCTGAAAGAAAACAGAGCCCTATCTTAAACAGTGGGAGATCTGGGTCGCCTAAAATAGTGTATCCCAGAAATCCCAGGAGCCACACTTCTGGGTTCAATCTACATGGCTCAAGATTAGCCAACGTGGAAAAATTGCTTGGTGTTACAGTACTGGGGAGCTGTGAGCTCTTCAGCCCAGTGGCAGCCAAAGTGGCTGTCAGCTGCATCAGCCATGTTACCTCCCTCAGCCAACCTATCTCTAAGTAAAATGTCAACCGGGCATACCATAACACCATGCAGATACATTAGCACAAATCCCAAAGCAATACAGTCAAAGCTATTTTGAATTCAGTTTAAGGTCTGGCTTGCTCAGCACCAGAGCAGGGCTCTCGGCACCATGCAGAGCCTTGCTTGCAGAACTGCACACCTAGGAAGCTGAAACTGCTGATGGATTGTGCAGGTGAATTACTAGGAGTCTAAGCAAGATTTCTAAAAGATGCATGCCATATATTTAAGACCGATTTATAAAGCTTAAAAGGTTTCCATCAGATTATTTTTACAGAATTCTTAAATTTCAGCAAAATACTATGCTTGGGCCAATATGACACCCAATTAGTATGTATCATGCCAATTACATGAGGCATTTGTTTCATCTATTTCTCTACTGCAGAGCCCTCATTGAGCTCTGCACTGCCTCCCTGCTCTGCTATCACATTCCTTTTCAAATAAATACTACATTATAGGCTGTGGAGTTTTATTTTATACACCCTATAGTGCAATGAGTTGTTCTTCAGGCAATACTTCAATACAAATGTTAAAAGCAGTAACAATAATGTCGTGCAAATACAATTATATCAGAAGAGACTTGAGCTCTTATTTGAAAGGGGATAATATATTTGCCTATTGTATGACAGCCTCATTTTTTCACTCTTGTAAATAGTTATCTAGTACAAATGGTCAATATGTCTTCACATTCTTATTAGCCTCCTTTGGAAATTAGTAGTACATGTATAAATGTTTATTCTTGACATACTGAATGTTATAGCTTCAAAACAAATTATTTTTCAGCATGGTATAAACAGAACAGAGAACTTAGTTATGAAGGCTGTTGAGTTTCAGAATAATAACACATCTGCCTTCACATCACTTTTCTGACTGTACAATATTATTTGGTAAAGCAAAAATCAGAGTAATGCAAATATAATGCTGAGCTTAATTGCTTTATGAGATCTTTATTCACTTTTCAACATGCATTTTACTCAACTATTCATTAACAGATAGTTTGCTATGTGGAGATAATATTTTTAATATGTAGTGCAATTTATAGAGTATAAAAGTGCTTATAGTACAGAACTGTTATATAGGTCATTGACCTATATGGAAATTAATGCAGAAAGCTTCTTAACTTATGAGCGCCAGTGAAAAAATGAAACATGCCAACAATGCAAATAGATCAGGTTTATCTATGTAAGTCGCCTCTATATACATTAAACCTCAAACAAAAACAAATAAATCGAACCTTTTTTTTTCCCTTTTTTTTTCCACAAGCACTCCGTTACAGGTATCAAAAACAAAACCAGGCCAACAAGAAAATGATCTTTAGGTATTATTCACTATCACTTAGGATGACATTCAAAAATTAAGATCTACCAATCGCTAACCTTCTGAAACAACACTTGCATGTAAATTCAGGTGTAATTACAACCAATATCTGTTCTCACTTCTGAGGCCAACTTAATTACCTCTTAATACTAACATACGCTAAGACATTTCTTTCTCTATTTACATATAAATAGGAAAAACATGAAAGGAGTGATATATCATAGAACCATAGAATCATAGATATATCATAGAATCACAGAATCATAGAATGGTTTGGATTGGAAAAGACCTTAAAGATCATCTAGTTCCAACCCCCCTGCAATGGACAGGGACATCTTTCACTAAATTTCACTGAATTAATTCTTGCTCAAAGCCTCTGACCTTGAACACTTCCAGGGAGGGGCCATCCACAGCTTCTCTGGGCAGTCTGTTCCAGTGTCTCACCATCCTCATCATAAAGAATTTCTTCCTCATGTCCAATTTAAACCTACCCTCTTTCCATTTAAAGCTGTTGTCCCTTCTGTCACTACAGGCCCTGGTAAAATGTCTGTCTCCATCCTTCTCATAAACTCCCTTTTAGTATCTAAAAGCTGCAGTACAGTCTCCCTAGAGCCTTCTCTTCTCCAGGCTGAACAATCCCAACTCTTTCAGCCTTTCTTCATAGGAGAGGTGCTCCAGCCCTCTGATCATTTTTGTGGCCCTCCTCCAGACTTGCTCTAACAGGCCCATGTCTTCCTTGTGCTGGGGGCACATCAGAGCTGGACGCAGTACTACAGGTGGGGGTTTCACAAGAACAGAGTAGAGGGGAGAATCATCTCCTTCCACCTGCTAGCCACACTTCTTTTTATGCAGCCCAGGACACAGTCAACTTTCTGGGCTGCAAGCATACATTACCAGCATCTCCAAGTCCTTCTCCACAGGGCTGCTCTTGATCCATTAATCCCCCAGTCTGTATGGATATTGGGGATTCCCCCAACCAAGATGCAGGACCTTGGCTTTGTTGAACTTCATGAGGTTCACATGAGCCCACTCCTCAAGCCTGACAAGGACCCTCTGGATGGCATCCCTTCCTTCTAATGAATCAACTGCACCACTCAGCTTGGTTTCATCTGCAAACTTGCTGAGGGTGCACTCAGTCCCCCTATGTTATTAATAAAGATATTGAATACTACTTGTCCCAGTATGGACCCCTGGGGACACCACTTATGATCCCCATGTGGACACAGAACTGTTGACTGAAACTCTTTGGATGTGGACATCCATCCAATTCCTTATCCATGGAATAGTCCCTCCACCAAATCCATATCTGTCCCATTCAGAGACAAGGATGTTGTGTGGGTCTGTGTCAAAGACCTTATAGAAATCAAGGTAAATGACTGATGTGGTCAGTCCATTGTAGAAGGACACCAAATTAGTCAGGAACAATTTATCCTTTGCGAAGCTATGCTGGCTGTCTTGAATCACCTCCCTGTCATCCATATGCCTTGACACAGCTTCCACAAGGATCTGTTCCATGATCTTATGGGGCACAAAGTGGAGGCTGACTGGATGGTAGTTCCCAGGATCTTCCTTTTTATCTTTTTTATATATAAATGCTCTAAAGTTTCTGAAATATGAATTAGTATAATTTTCAAGTTTTTGAAACATGTTAAACATATGCATAATGCAGCTAGTGTTTAATTAAATATTTCTTGACATAGGTGTTGTGGAATGTATACTGTTTTACAAACACGCTTGATTTCAAGTGATGAAGAGGCCACTAGCATCCACCAGCTATCCCAGTACTTAATACTCTGTGCTGTTTCTTGAGACTAAATTAATCTACTTTCTGCTTTTAGTCATTGTTCATTTTCATGTATTTGAAAGAAGTTATCTGACTCTATAAGATATCTATAGTATGTTGGGATTTTTTTTTTTTATTTTCCAAATTTTTCTTTAAATACTTATAAGTCTGTGATCTTGACATTTCTTAAACTACTTTATGAAGGTTAGCTGGCTAAACCCTTCTCTACAAAGCTCTCAAATGGGGTTTCCAAGACGTGTGTCATTCTTATAGCTCTTTTCTATATCCTGTCTTATTTTTCTATATCCTTTAGAAGAGTGGAAATAAGGAGCAAGGGAGTAAGGAAGTAAGGATTATCAGGTGATACATTGAAAGTATTGCACCAGCTGAAAATCTACATCTGCAGCTGTATGATGTATCCTTTAGCATCTCTAAACTATCCCCCAGCCTTTGCCATATTTGTATTCACACTTATTATTACCATAGAGTTGCACTACACCACTTAACATATATGTTTAATTTATCTCTTTATCGTGACCTCTTTTGCAGCAACATTTGCTTTGAGGTAATCATCTCCTTTCAAGTGTAACACACATGTGAAGTTTCTACCTGTGTGATTCAAGCCATTAAGAATACTCTGTAGAACTAACTTGTACATATCATGTTCCATTCCAGTCATGCTTGTATGCTCTTCAGAGTGCTAGACTGTTTTTCTGCTCAGCTTTCTTGAAAAGCAACAGTGTTAGAGTTCTTTATTTTCTTTCAGAATTGTTAGGAATAAGTTATTTAATCTAATAGATCTAAAAAACAATTTCTATTTAGCAGTTTTCCTCATTATTGCTGAAATAGAAAATACGGCCGTTTCACTGAAACTGTGAATTTGTCATCAAACTCTCCATCAGGTGCAGGAGGAAAACATTTATTGAACATCTTATGTCACCTTTATATGTCATTATTGATCTTCTACAGCCTTTGTTTAACGAAAACTTAAATGAAAAAGAAAAAATCTGTAACACCACATCATTACACTTTCCCACGTTCAATAGTAGCATGACTTTTTCTATATTCACTTAAGCACTGTCTTCTATGTCCCTGTTAATTTCCGAAGTGCATTTCTTTCATTGGCACAGTCACCTCTACTTGTGGTCTATTTAAGTATTTCCAATCTCAGTGGAGAAATGGATAACACTTTCATAATATAGACTCCTAGTCTACTATAGGCTTTGTCGGCAGAACTCATGGGAAGTCATTGATATGATGAGGACCCAACTACATAAATTCAGGGCTGTAACCAGGACAGGGAAAGAAGAATGGTGCAGTACCTTTCTGGTACAGGAGGGGCATCAAATGAAGTAAAATACTTGTCATTGCTGTTAATACGGCCACATAAGGAAAAACTGAAGCTCTAGAGGTGCGTGGATGCAAAAAGGGGTAAGAAAAAGAAAAGGGGGAGAGACTATGGCTTCATCAGTATCCAGTTGTTATACTTTTTAGCCACAGAATGAATATGAAATGCTACTTTGGCAAATCTATGTTGATTTGTGACTTCTCATTTTGTAGTCATCATTTCTTGGCACATAAAAATGTGATTTTATACATATGTGTGTGTAATTTTTTTAAATTTCAGTAGGACAAAATAGTGTGTAGATGGTTCCAGGAAATTTAATCCCAGACTAGGATTATATTGTTATCCTCTGTTCTCCTTGTTATACTGGGTATTTGTTCTTTTGGTTATGTTAAATTCAAAATGTTCGGAGACAGTTGAAAGCAAGCAGATTATCACCCACTGTTTCCAGAAGGCATAAATAACTACATAAAATCTTCTGGCAGCTTTGTAAGCAAGAAGGAACTGATCATGATTGTCCATTTCAGCACTGAATTCATGCATATTTCCCTCAATATTCGCAGTTCCCATTCCTAATGGGAGCTGACAGAATGTAAATGAGTTTCTAAAGGAACCAGCAAAAGTGGCAATTTTTCTCATTTAATCTTCAGATGAGCTGTCTGTCTCCCAGCTGCTGAGCTTCATTAGAATTCTGAAACTAATTTCACCTATCAACACATGATTATTGGTTTGAGTGAGGTTTTTGGGGTACTCTGAGTAAAAATCACTGTACAATGCAGAGTTGGTTCAATAAAAAAAAGAAAAGAATAGAATAAAACTGGCAGGCTTCAGAACAGTCAGTTCTTACCCTGAAGAAAACTTACATCTATCTTTGGAGTCAGGTAAAAGTTCATTCTATACAGATCAGTGATGTAAAAAAAAAAGTGATATATAGGAAAGATAAGAAGATATTACATTTTATTTATTAGCATAAAATGAATTACAAGAGATCAATGTTTCTGACCAGTGACAAAAGCCAGTATCCAGCAGGCTGTTGTGAATTTCCAAACCAAAGAGTACATATGAGATTTAAATTATAAAAAAGTAGCATATAATGCAAAATAATAGAACCACTAATTGAGTCTGCTATCAGAGTAAGCTAGTTTTAAAGATTAACATTGGATATGTATAAACTTTTCTATCTCTTCCCTGCAGTCATGTTGTACTCACCTCCAATATTATTCTGTCACTTGTTCTGAGTAAAGCAATTAGCTATGTATGTTTTGAGACCTATGAGGACTACTGATGTCATCACAGCTTTGTCAGCCAACTGTATGTTTACAAAGCAAAAAAAAAAAAAAATAGTTTTATATATTATACTTCATCCACGAAATTATATATGTCTGCAGGAGATGCCTTTAATTGTTGCCATGACTCTGTGTCCTTGGCACTGGACAATTGTGTTGTGCTGTGATTGTCTACACATTTATTACCAACAAATTTGTTCACTGTCATTCATTTACCCCGGTATTTTGTCTTTATGAACCAGTGTGTGTTCATAACAAGATGCACTTCATTTCTCTCACTTCTTTTATTTGGGAAGTCAAGTTTTCACTAATCTTGCAAACTATTCTCTGCTCTCTTAAAGTGCAGTCCATTTCCGACAATAATTCAGCTTCAACCTATTTATCAGTTACATCACAAATAATTTGTCTCTGTGGGTCCATCTGTTACCTGTACACCTTACATGATTTAGCTTTATTACACAGGGCTAACAAAATGGCTAATAGTCTCAAATGGCAGCTTGTTTCTTGTACAGAAAATGCCTTTCCCCTGTGATATTGTTGAATGCATCACAGTAGTCTTGAAATTTCTAAGTGACTTTGCCAAGCATTTTACATTCCCTTTCTTTCTCCCAAAAGAGCATTGCTCTCTTCTTGCAACACAACATTTTGATTGTTTCCAACTCTGATTTCTCTACACTACTACCTATTTTAACTTAATGCCATTTTACACCAGGAACCTCTGACACGGGTGTTAAGGGGCTACAGAGGCACTGAGCAGAGAGAATGATGTTTACTTCCTATCCCTCAGTCTCATGGCATGGGGCAGTTTGTAAAAAAGTAAATGTACTACAACAGAGATTAGAATAACCTGGTACACTGCCTACTGAACATATGGTACAAAAGAAAATAAACAAGCTAAAACTAAAAAAGAAAGTCTGTTGTACAAGGTCAGAGGCTATTTTCTTTCTACAAATCAGGACGTCCCAGGAAATAAGCAGAACTTCTTCAATAGAGGAGGATTTGGTGCCAAAATAGTGTTGTAATTCTTTTTCAGTTCTATGGCCAGTGGAGCATAAGGATTTCTTAAAAAAATAGAAGAAATAAAACAGATAATTAAAGAATAAGGAATAATCATACAGATTCATACAAATGTCACTTGTGTTTATGAATGTAAACTCAACAGGCACTTCCCAATCAAGCAATTATAAAGAATTAAAAGTAAAATTTCAGCTTGTTTTAATTTTAGTATATATATATGACAGAATGAATGGTGACAAACTGTATGCCATATCCTATGTGTAGGTTCACATCATAGGCTTAAAGAGGACATTCACATTATACAGCGGCTAAATAGTCTGTGAACTACCCTACAAGATATATAAATGTAATAGTCTATAGTTTGTCTGAAAAACTTGTAACTGTATCAGAGATTCTTAACATTTTTACAAACTACCATAATTAAGAATTGTCTATTACATAACTGTACTTTATGAATGTGTTACTACTTTGCAGGAGGTTCTGCAGGATAACCACAGAAAATCATTATTATTCCATACATAGCAAGTGACTTTAACAGGACTGTTTTTCATTTCCTATATTCATGCATTTGGTGTAGCTAATAACCCATAAAGCACCTTTACAGTCAATTTAACCTGTTTTAAAATTATATTTGTCAACCATACAATAAACCCCACCTGCTGCTGTTCTTTCAACAGGTTACCACTATACTAATACATTGCAGTAAAGTCAATTTGCCATATAAAAGCAAGTGAATCTTAACAATGTATTGTTTGTGCAACCACAGTCTCTTTCGTGAAGAATGGTATAAACTCTGCCGCCTTTTTGTTGTTGTTTGCTGTATTTAATTTTTGCAGTTTCTAAACCCTGGTTTCTTACTTTTCCTGGGTTCTTACTTCATGGTGCTTGGTGCTTACCCTGAGATTGTGCTGCATGGATGGGAAGAGCAAAACACAGGTCTGAGGCAGATGACAATGAGGGCTGATATGTGGAAAATGGAAAAGGTAAATAAGGCTAATGGAAATCACCCAGTAAAGTAATGATGCACCAAAAATCCAAAACAGTCTATGGAAGAGTAATTTATTGTGTCAACTGTTACAATTTGTGGGATTTACCTTTTTTAACTATAGTACTGTGGTACTATATTGTATTTGCATTATAAGGAGACCCAGTCACTGTCAGCTTTCTGCTTGAATGTGGCACAAAAAACAGCAGCCTTTTCCTTTCAAACTAGGTTTGTCAATGTTCCCTCACAAACTCAGACAGATCAATTCCTACCCTCTGGAGCACTCGTTTTGATCACACGCTGTAGAAACAAGTGTGGTTAGAATACTTTTCACTGTATCTGCCTGTACAATATATGAGGGTAATGGTATCGTACTGCACATTTACTGGAATAAACACATTCTTAGAGTGACTGTATAATGGACAAAACTGTTCTTTGCAAAAGATTTCATAGCTAGCTGAAAAGTGTGGATAATTTGTGGGGTTTTTTTTTTTTTTTTGTGTCTTGCTCTCTTTTTAGGTCAATTTTCTATTTTGATGGTAATTTTTCAACAGGTTCTGTTCAGAGGCTCTCACTAACTGATTTCTGTTTCTGGCTGGTAACTCACTGATGATTCTAAATCACATAATGAAAAAATCAGGTCCTGGGAACAGATACTGTCACACAAGTTATTACTATGGGTACTTTTTTCTTAAAGAAGAAAACCCAGAACAATTCACTACAAGGTAATAATTAAAACAGGAAAAGAAGCACTTCATTAGATACCACTGAAATGAAAACCACCCTGAATTGCATAAGTACCTGAAGACTAGACAGCCATGATCAGAATATAGTATTTTTATCACAATGATACAAATTCCATTTTTCAGTTCCCATAACAAATTCTCACCCCCTCATATAATTTCAGTTACCTGATTGATGATTCTTCTTGCCTGATACATAGTATTTTTGTATGTTCATTAGTATCTCCAGATCTGATTATTTTTCTTTTCTTCATTATGACACGTCAACATGATCTCCATTCTTTCTATAGTGACTATGTTTTATCTTTTGTTATAACATTCACCACTACATTATGTTACACATAAGAACCAAGCACAATTCTAGAGAAACCCACAATTTCAAGGGTGCTCCATGGGAGAAGGAGCACATTGACAAAACGTCACACAGCCTCAGGGACCACTGCTATTTCCCTGAAATCAGTGAGATTACTTCTGTTGTTTCCAAAGCTATCAGATCAGTCCTAGAAATGTCTAATCAGACAAAACAGGAAAAGTACAGCTGAGGTTATAAAGCTACGTTTAACTGAGTCTGAGTTGTTTTACTCATTCTCCTCATCTTTTCTGTGTCATGCAAGCTTTTTTGCTAGGGAGCTTAAACATGGGTTTGGGATATTCAAGGAAAGATGAGGGTACGTGTGTTACGGCATTCCACTTGCTTTTACAAAAGGATGTTCAGAATGTAGCATGAGTCATTGTTACATTCTGCAGTCTCTGAAATGGCTGATATTAAAAAAAAAGCAATTCAAAGTGGAATATTTCAGACTTCTTTCCCTCTTGCCATCTTTATACACACACAGCATACATTATACTGGACCACTAGCCATGGTAAAACTCCATTTACATGAATGGGCTTTGTAGATTGAACTTGTATTTTTTCCATCCTTTTCTCTGGGTTTCTGGAACTATTAATGTGGAGCTGAAGCTTTTTCATAGTTGTAAATGTCATTCATAGTGGTAGGTTATACTTATTCATTTGCCTAATTAGTTCATTTATCAAATGGATGTGTTCCATTGTAGAGAAGCCTGATTAAAAGTCTGTCTTTTCTGTTGGTTGGTTGGACTCCAGCTCGGCTGTGAGTTGATTTCACGAAAACCAGCCAAAAGGTTTATAGAATGAAGACATGAGCCTGATCAATCTCCAGTTCCTCCTGTTGTGTTCACAAGAACATTAATAACAAGTAATTTTTCTGAAATTACAGAAAATGAGGAATTTTCTTTCATTTGTCTGCTGAGGGCAGAGTTATAAAATTGGCCTCATTATAATTATTTTTTATATTGCATTGGTTTCATTGTGCATGCTACAAATGTGTAATATAGACTCTTTCAAAGACCTTAAATTCTAAAGACAGGAGACAAAAGGTGAAACAAGAAATGGAGACAGGGAAGGGTGAAGTGACTGCTTAGAGACCACACAGCAAGTCACAACAATACCACAAATAGAACAAGTGTCTTGTCTTTCAGTTCACATCATCTACAAAATCCCCAATAAAAGTTCATAAACTCTCGAAATAAGTTCTCTAAATGTTGAGTATCAGTTTTCTTGCTGTCAATTGAGTGAACATCTGCTGTTTTCTTGGCAACAGTTCCAGACATTTTGAGGCACATAATATGTTTTGTTCTTTTGCAGCATTGATCATGGTATTTCACAGAAATAAATATAATTTAAACCATGCTAACATAAAGCACATTTTACAATATGTTGCACCTAAGGGTAGACTAGAATGAGCACAGGAACAGATCAAACTTTACATGTGTGTTTGTAATATTTTGTGTACCTTGCTGTTGAAAACAAGTGAATTGAAGGAAACAACAGTTGAAGGAAACGAATGAACTATATTTATGCTATGAAATGCAAGACTGAAACAGTACGCATGAGATGAGGAGTTGTCTCACAATTGCTGCATTTAGTAGACCTGGGATAAATAAATTTTGATCAAAGAGTCTGAGTGTTTTTGACAAGATAGGAAAGGTTGCTCGAGAAACTTGTATGTTTTTATAAGGCTGATGGTTGGATCTTGCTTATCAATGTATCTTTTCCAAAGATCCACAGTAAATTATAGCCTAAAGCAATGGCAGAGCAAAACCATTGCCAGCAGATCAGCTGCAATGCAAACAGAACATGGTTACTGGTAATGACTAGCAGCAAACATGGTTATTGGAAGCAATTACTGGAGAACTATGCCATGAAGACTGATGAGGTATCTGGTTCCTTGGACCTAAGGGAATAGTTGACAGAAGTGGCTAACAGAGAATGGTCATCATGACTCGCTGATCTTGGTGAGGCCACTCTACACAGCATTCTAGATTTGGCCTGTCATTGCAGGAACCTGAAAACTCACCATGTCCTTCAAGTAAAAAGAGCAAGTGGCATGAAACAAGAAAAGAAAGTAGTGACAAACTTCTCCAGAACTTCATACAACCATAGTAATCTACTTTGGTTTAATAACTTTGTGATTTGTATGAAACGCATAGTGCCATTTGAGAACCACTTTTCTAAAACTAACATACTTGAGACCCAACTGAAGCTAAATAAAGCCTCAGTCCTAACAACAGTCTTGGTGATTTAAAGCCCATCCATGGGGTTTACTGAAATCAATCACAGTATTTGATCTCACTGAGCAAAGAAACTTCATAGGTCCTTGGGTAGCTCCCTGTTCTAGTTGCATCCCAACCCCATATTAAGACAAGATTGCAGTCTTCCCATCATCTTTCCCATCCCAGATCTTCATTTTCATGGGAAAGAAATCTGGAAGTACAGAACAGAAGGATGGGGAGCCGGTTTGAGCCAGTTCCTGGTCAGGATCCAGACGAGATTAGGTACTCCATGGTATGTATGCAGGTGCAGAGAGCAGCAAGTCTTTATCCCACTGATTCTCTTGCCAAATTAGGGGCCCAAAGAGCATGAATGTTAAGACTATAGCCAAGTGCTCTAAAGTCACCTTTCACTAAATGTTAAAAACTTGGGAGTTTGTGTTTTGGTGGGTTTTTTGTTTGTTTGTTTCTTTTTTGTGGTATACCGTCTAATTAATAGGCACAAGGATCTACCTACATCCATATAATCAGGTTGTTTTGGGCATAACCATGCCAAAAAATGCAGATATAACAGTAGAGGTAGGTGAAAGAGAGAGTTGAGAAACTGCTTAAGGTAAAAGCAGTTTCTGAAATCACTTTAACTTTGATGATACTTTTAGCCAATATTAGCCTAATTTTAGCCATCTACAAATCAGTCATGTAATCTAAACTAATCTTCACAGTTCCGGCCACAGAGAAGGGAGGGTTAGACATCTCCTGATTCGTTGTACAGTTCTTACACCTATCTGTATTTTAAGTCAGAATGAAATATTTTCTAACACTTTTTCCCTGTTATTGACTCTGGATGCAATCTACATGTCTATGTGCCCATGGGAGAGCAAATAAGGGCGTAGAAAGATACTTCTCTCAGTTTGATATTCTCTGAAATTAGAATAAGCATACTGTTGTCTGTGTTGCTCAATTAACAATTTATAATCAATGATCAATGTATATTAAGGTAATGTATAGCTCAGCTTCCTTCTTGATTAAGGAACTTTGAAGTACTAGAGAGAGAGTAAGATAACTAAAAGCAGAATAAATACTATAATCCTTGAAATTAACTTTAGTTTAGTAGAACACAGACAAATAGCACATGAAAGCACAAAGCATCACATGTGCAGAGTTTATGAAATCCAAATATACTTGCATCTTTGCTAAGGTTGCTGAAATAGCTGTGCACAAGGCTGACCCAAACAGGTGGACTTCCTTGTTATTCTAACTAGAGCAGAATATTTCTTCTCTTATCTTCCTATCTCTTCCAAATCACAGTATAATTATTTCCCTTCTTATGTTCAGTTATCTTCTTCATCTTAATTCAGGTTTCTTAAGTTTATTCTTCACTGCATTTGGCTAAATTCACAAATTCCTTGTTATCATCAGTTTCTGTATGAGTCCGTAGTTTTATTACTCTTCAGTGTCAAACACAGTTTTGTATTTCTGCTATCTTTATTCTGCTAAAAAAACCCATAATGCTATGTTGTTCCCTGCTGTTCATCAATTTCAGTCAAGTGATTTCTGTCCAAAGCTAATCAAAAAATTGTTTGGTATTACCTAATTATAGGAGAAAAATGTTTCTATATATATAGAGAAAGACAGAGAGCAAGACATGCATATACTATTCTAATTGTTTTAATTAATTCCTTAGTCTGCTATGTCTTTAATTATACAAGCACAGCTTCTTGTAAGCCTAAGGCCAAAATGCTTGTTTGCCCCTTGCTTGTTTTCAGTAACATAGCCAACAAGATGGACACCAATGTGAATTAGGTCATCTACTTAGATAAACGTTATTTAAAAAAAACACCTATAAATTACAAGCCAATTAACAGAGATTGCATGAAGGCAATCTGACTTTTAAGATACTCAGCATATGACAGAGGAGATCTGGATCACTTAAGAGCAAACACATGCCCAGATGAGGTCCATAAACATCAGATTATGAGTCAAACGCCTTGAAAAAGCCCTGTCTTTCGGAAGATATTTCACTTTTTGTAAGTGCATATTTATTAGACTGCAAAGAATGAACAACTAAGCACACAATCCGGTGGCATGAGCTATTATCAACTGTTCATACAAAGAGGACTTGCATGAAAGACTGAAGAAGATCTACTACAGAATTCCCACTAGGCTGGTAAACAGCATAATCAGAATGAAATTAGGGGCTTGAAATGAAGATGCCCCTTCTGTTGGGTCTGGCAGAACCATGCTCACCTACAAGATATGGACAGTGTGCACAGAACATTTGCAATGATAGTTTGATCAACAGTGACTAGTGAGTTTGAACTGAAAGCCAAGTAAATGCCTTTATTCTTCACATGTCCTATATTAAAACTAAAAATTTTATGAGACTGGTGGAACATATTGTTTATAGCAACTTATAGCAGCTCTGGAAACTGTGGTTAAAAAGATCAAACAAAATCCTTGCACCAAAGACAAAGCAGGACAAAGTATCAGCAATAAAAAAGCAGTGGTTTGTACTAACAGTGATGTGAAGGTGTGAAACACCGAATTCAATGACAGTCTTTAAATTGTGAAAGAAGAACAAGATTAAGTGCAAGGAAAAAAGGGAATGAGACTATGAGTCCCATAGAACAAAACGTGAAAGACGAAATCTCCATTGCAATGAGAGGTTACAATATAAAAATTTTAGAATAGACTACTATCCTTCATTTTGTGGCAGACCTATTTAAATGAGAGAAACATGTATAACTGTTAGAAAACACTGTTTTCCTTTTGACCATCTTCCTATTCTTTATACTCACTAGGATTCAAAGATAAAATCTGTCAACAAATCAATATGAAACATGTAGCAAAGTTGCAAAGTATCTCACATATATCTCTATGTACATTTAATAAAGAAAGAACGGGTACAGTGTGCATATATCCATTTAGTTTGCACATACATACTATTTTGAACAGAGAATAGCTATGTTTTCTGCATGAGACTTCTAACTGTACATAGAGCACAAAGCATTTCCAATACTCTTCAGATCTATGAAATCTATGATACATATAGACCATAATGACTGCATAACTGTACATTAAAGTAACATTATACATCAAGTAACATAAAGTAACATTATACATCAAGAGTTGCCTTAATAGTACAATGGGTTTTCTTTCCCAGTTTACTGAAAAGACTCAGATACTTCTAATGGATTTGGATAACTGTTACATTGTGTCTAGGTAATATTTATAATGTTTCATGCATCTTTGGCATCTCTTCAAGACAGTGTCTCCTTTTAATAACTCTGACATGTTTTTAAGGCACTTGGAAAAGGACATTTTGTGATTTACTTCAAGAATCTTGACTTGATCAGCAACTTGAAAGGTACTGCTTGGCAGTGCACATTAGAATACCTTTGAAGCTCACCCAGCTTATGCCAAACATTAACTTGAGCCCATCAGCTCTCAGAAAATATGTTAATAAGGCCAACTATGGTGTTAACTCCCTTATCCAGGTGAAATGGAAACGAGCCATGTGTGTGCAAGAAGCATATTTGCACACCCCATTATGTAGTTTCACATCATGTTCCAGACATGTCTCAGTAGTTCAGTGTTAATAATAAGAATTCACTTCTTATTGCTTCATACAGCTGATTACACATATAAACAATATGCTATTGAGTACAAAGTGCAAGGGACTGTTTGTTAACAAATGTTCTGTGCCACAGATGAGATGGCACATAAATACAAAGACACAGATCTTCTTTTCCTTTTGTTATTTTTTGGATAGCTGTTTTAAAACAAGTACCAAAACATCTTTTCTCCCAAAAATATTTTCAGTAACAGTTTGAGTTAACTTTATTTCTAGATGTGATGGTATGCTCCTACCCCAGCCCCGACCTGACCTTTTCCAGTAACCCTGCTCAAGTGATAACCACCAGTGCCAGTCATGATGGATGTGTCTGGTCATGATGGATGTATCCGGCTCAAAGTGGATTTGGGGAAGACAAATAACAACACAATAGCCAAGGGCTAATTTATGGCAATGCACCCACCTAACCACAGCGCTGGTCAATGTCTGACGCAAGTCAAATTTGGAAGAAACTAACATCTGCAGTCAGTATGCCAATATGACTCTGAGTCAATCATCCCCATAAATATTGGACAGCCTAGAGCCCGTTGAGCTCTCCTTCATGGCAGTGGGCTGCACACCAGCATATCCCCCTGAGTAGAGACACCTTTCAAGGTGACTCCTAGACATTGAGAGTTTCCTTGACCCAACAGATTCTCAGTAAGTGAGTAATAGCACACTAAATTTTGAAACCTTAGCTAAGTGATATAAAGGTTTGATTGCACATGTATAATCCTTTAGACATAAACTGTTGGCCAAATCTGGGACTAGGATTGGATCCAGCCACACCTAGACTCCTCTGTGAGAAGGAGTTTAGAACACAAGGGGGTCCTTTCCTCATGACTCAGCAGGAGGGTCTCCCTTACAGTTTTGTCTGACCCTGTTTGCTATGAAGTAAATAATCAAGTGTACCTTGCCATCAAATCTTGTTAAACCACTGTTGTATTTATTGTCAAACTTTGTTAACTCACTGGTTTATATCAATAAACATATTGTTGCTTCTCTCTAATGAGTGAAGCACATCGCTCCAACCATGACACTAGAGCCTAACATTTTTGGTCTCTACATTTGTCCCTTGTCAAATAATAGTTTGAAGAACGTAGGATAACATCCTTTGTCACGGAAAATCTTTCTTTTCATATCTCCATGTCTGTGAGAACAGCTGAGGATGCATTTATCCTTCAATTATCCTCAGTAGAAGCTTAATGTGGACATACAGCTTTCAAGACCTGAGCAGACACCTTTTCATGGATCTATAGTAACCCATGAGATAGCTTAGAGATAAATCTGAGAGATCTTAACATTGTGCCATTCTGATATGGCCTTCTTTCTTGGGGCTGCTCTCAAAGGGTGGAATGTAATTCATGGGAACAACTCTACCCTACAAAAGCAAACATAGCTTTCATAGAAATACCTTAAGGAGAATATGGTGGAGTAAACATCAAGTATACATTAAACCACTTGTTGCATTACCATGTGTTATTTAATTACATAACTGCAGAGAGCGGTGTAGAACTGATATGCCTATCTGAACAGAGTATGAATTTCCTTAATGAAATGCCATGTTCCAATTCAGCCTGTGGATTTGACTCCCTAAATAAAGATGGGAATGTGTAAGTTCCTCAGTGGATTAAACTTGATTTACTCACAATCAGGCAGCTGGTCTACAGTTATACCTAAATGTGTTGGGAGCAGCAGAGAGGAACTGACCACAATCCTTCCACTCGTGTTGTGCTGTTCAATGTGGGAGCAAAGGAGGTAGAGGAGTCACGAATGAAGGAGTGAAGTTGAACCTGGGGAAAAGGAAGATGTTGCTTTAATTTTGTCTTGGTTTCTCACCATCCAATCTATTTTAATAGGCAACAAATTAAGTTAATTTTCCCCAAGTGAAGTCTGTTTTGCACATGATAGAAATTAGTAAGTGGACTAACTGTCTTTATCTTGACCCATGAGCTTTTTCATATTTTCTCCCCCTGTCCTACTAGGGAGGAGGAGTGAGAGAGCAGCTGCATAGGCATCTGACAGCCAGCCAAGGTCAACACACCGTAATGAATAACAGGAAAAAAAAAAAAATCACAAATATGAGAATCCCATTCCCACTTTCTCAAAGAAATCCTTTGTGTACTTCCCAGGGGGAACATGTCACAAAGGGGAACTTAAATCAGTTAAAAAAAAAAGAAACAAATTATTTGCATGCCAAGTTTCATATCAATGAACAGGAACCTTCAGAGTTCTTCAGATCTTTTAGGTCAGCAGCTTTTAATATTACAAATTTTTTATGTACACATTTTACAAACATTTTACAAATGTTTTATTACAAATAAACATTATTATTATTATTAAACAAATTGATAAAGTAATATTATATTTCCCTGGTTGCAGTTAAGAATTCAAGCTGACTATTTATAAAAGTCAATATTTTAGAACCACATCAAACTAGAATTAGACATGCCATTATAGGCACAGGAAAGGAACCATCATAGACACAGATTTTCAAGAAAGAGTTTTAAAGAGAAAGCTTCATCACTGGATAAATTATACTAACTTCTTCCCAATTTATTTCCATGGGTCTTAGCACAGATCTCTTAAATATGAATTAACGTTAGAAATATTTTATCTCTTGGCCTTTGCATCGTGTAAACTTACAATGAAAGAAAAAAAAATAATCTCTGATTCTTCATTTAGTCATACACTAGTTATACCGTCTATGGAAAAACACTTTGAAGACTAGAAAACGTTTAAGGCGCCTGGGAACTGACTTCAGAAGTTAATCTAACTCCACCTAGTGTTGAAAGAAGAAATCACTACTTCCTTAGTTCTGTTTGAAAATAACATTGGCACTGGAAAACGAAGTGAAAGACTTATGAAGACGCTAAAATTTTATTTTTAATTTATTATTAAAGCAACGTTTTGTTACAGATGTATTCTGTTTACTGCCACAAAACAATATCACTATGCTATTAAGTAGAAATTAAATAAACTAATAAATAAAAGAGTAGACAAGAAATAGTGGGGAAAAAATAATATTCAGTTTTGAATTGTCAGTTTGAATATCTATGTCATGTAATGCTGATCTGCAGTTTAGTAGTGACTTTTTAATCTACTAATTTTCCAAAATTTTCCAAAAATTTTAGCCTATGTAACCATTAAAAATATTTTCTGTCTTTCAAACAATTGTAGCTCTTTAGAATTAACGGATATTAGTGGAGAAGCAATTTTGAAAGATGGCATATCATACAAAACCAGACATATATTCTTCAAAGACCATTTATGTGATTTTAGATTTAAAAAAAAAAAAAAGTGCCCTGGTAAATGATATAGTCAAAGAAAAGACTGCTGGAAAAAGAATTAAATATTTCCATAAAATTTGGGAAGTCTCTGAGAAGAATAATCAATACAGAGATATAAATGGCAAAAATTTTGAAATAATTTGTAGATGTGCCTCATAAAACTTCAGAGAAAAACACCCTCCAGGGGGTGGAGGGAAGGAATTTGCATTCAGACACTGATATTTTGAATATTTCTGATTGATAACTCATTTGGATGTTGCTTCATCTCCTACTCCCAAACTGTTGGTGAGCAATTCATTATTGTTTCACTTCAATTTATTTTTGCTTAATTTTGTTGCAGAATGACTGCTGCTACTGTTGAACTCCTGGTTGTTCACATACGCTTTATTACTCTTGATTATAAATTAAAAGCTGCTTTGATTGTCCACACAAGTCAGCATGATGACAAAGAGACAAACCCATACACTTTGCATGCTATGCAGTACTCAGAAGATGAAATATCCAAGAAAACAGTGAGGTTTACTTAGTTGGTTTGGGGTATTTTATATATATCCATATGAATATTTGTGCTGCAGTCTGAAACATCATTGTATGCTTCAGTTCACAAACTAGGACAAAATCTTCCTGTAAGAAAGTATCTGTACTATTGATTGTGTTTCTTACCATCAATTCCCAAAATGAAAAATCAAAGCTCAATGAAGAGAATTTTACCCATTGTTTAATATTCTATGAAAAATATAAGCCAATTCTCTCAACAATATGTACAGAGCAGATTTGAGAATCATCATTCAGTATCCATCTACTCTAGTTTCCATACACTGATCATGTAAGTCCTTTTTTAATGCTTTTGTCAACTGGTCTATCAGCAAATAGTACAATTAGTAGTCTTCATGAGGAAGTATTTAGAGGAAAAGTCAATCATCATGAGATCTTGACGGGTCAGCTCCTTACTGAAGTTCATAAGGTTATTTGAAATGTTTTCATTAGTTGAGAGAAATAGAAAACACCTTTATTTAATTGGTATTTGAATGATCCTTTGTATGAGAACAATCTCTGCAATTATATCACCACTTTGTAACAGAGCATGTCGAATTCTTAATCCTGGTATTGTAAGTGAATATAGTGGGTACCTCACAGATGGAGAATGAAAATCAACAGGCTTGAATAGCTATACTGAACTTTCATTGAATTCAGCAGTTTGAAAGGAAATTCATAGGCAAATCAAAGCCTCAGAGGTCTATTTTGTCATGGTACCAATGGTTACCCAAGAACAGTGCACATTCTCCATAAGCCAATAAACGTGTAAGAGATACTTAACAACCATTTTATTGTTTCTAATTTAGTTTTCAAGAAGTAGTGAAGCAAATTTCAAAGACACTATTGTTTGCCACTGAAGAGACTCAACATTTACTAAGATGCTGTAACTTCAGCATACAGTGGTAATTACATTTCCATTTACACAAGCATATACACTTTAGGTCAAGATGTAACCCAGATGCAAAGGTGAAATAAAAACCAAACTCAAAGATCTTCAAAATAAGCCCTGGGTTTGGTTTGGAGTTCAGCCTGCTTTATACATAGCACATTTTTCACATTGTCATGGTTTACCTCCAGCCAGCAACTCAGCCCCACGCAGCCGCTCGCTCACTCCACCACGGTGGGAAGGGGGAGCGAATTGGAAGAGTAAAAGTGAGGAAATTGATGGTTTGAGATAAAGACAGTTTAATACATAAAGCAAAAGCCACACATGCAAGCAAAGCAAAACAAGGAATTCATTCACCACTCCCCACGGGCAGGCAGGTGTTCAGCCATCTCCAGGGAAGCAGGGCTCCGTCACGCTTAACAGTTTCTTAGGAAGACAGACGCCATCACTCCAAACATCCCCCACCCCTTTCTTCTTCTTCATTACAACTTTATATACTGGGATTGATGTCATATGGTATGGAATATCTCTTTGGACAGACTGGGTCAGCTGTCC
>NW_010552507.1:31880-41905 GCF_000687285.1 Phaethon lepturus
CAAAACACAGCCTCACACTAGCTTCTGTGAAGAAAATTAACTCTACCCTGGCTGAAACCAGGACACACATAAATCCGTTTTATATACCAAAAAGAAAGATAAATATATCTTTTTCTTCCTACCATTGTTTGCTATGCTAAAGAATGGATAACTGACATTAGTAGAAATTACTGTATTATTTCTCAATGCTGTATCTTAACTCTGTATTTAGCACATTATATTTGTTTCTCTTTAAGAGTGGAATTGACAAAAACTTAGATGATGGGAATTAGATAAATTTTCTTCGCTAAATTTTCCATTTTAATACAGCCCAGGAGAATGAATGCCATTACAGCTTGGGTGGGAATTAATCACATCAAAGTAAACTGCTTAAACCATAATCACAAGCACTCTAGTATTTATATATGCAACCAGTGAAGAGATGCAGACATTATAAGGGAGAATTCAATTCAGCTGAGATCTGAATTGTTCTCTGTAAGTGTCTGTCTGTCTCTGTTTCCTGCATAGGAACTGAGGATTCCTCAATCCAGTGATGATGATGCCCAGTTTGGGCATGTGGGCAGTTAAGGGCTTCCGCAGTCTGAGCTCATTCTGAACAAAGAGGTGAAGGCAGGTAATGCAGAAGGATAAAAGGAAAAAAAAAAAGGAAAAAAGAAGGTATATAACAAGCAAAAGTTAGAATGCCATTGGGCTTAAAAAAAAAAAAGTGAGAGTAATGCAGAAGGATAAAAGAAAAAAAAAAAAGGAAAAAGAAGGTATATAACAAGCAAAAGTTAGAATGCTTAAAAAAAGCTTAAAAAAAAAAAAGTGAGATGAACAAGGTCTGGATTCATTCCACTTAACTTGAGATAGCCTGCTAGATTAGGAGCATCAGTCACTCTAGGTTCCCTCTACAGAAAAACAAATTAGAGATGGGAACCTTCAGAGGGCAATTTATCCCACCTAAGAACCAAGTCATCTCTGTTGGTATGTCTCACACTGTTAACTACAGGGAAAACCTATAGTGCCCTTCCTCCCAGCTAGGGTATTTCAGTTTTATTCTTGTAGGTGTACTTGAGCTGTACTAGAGGGGTAAAGTGTCAAGAAAGTAGTAGGACATGGAAATTGATAGTTGGGAAATGAGCAAAAGAGCATGAAAGAGAAAAGATTAAGCACAAGTTAATCACCATGGAAGAGAAAAATCACATAAAGGAAACTGAAGGACTGAAGAAAAAAGCGAGAAATCACAAGGAATTCAGAACAAGAAAAAAGGGTTTTTTTTATTTATAAGTTCAAATGAGCAGGGCCAGAACTAATAGAATGAATTATTATTGTTTATATTATTTTATATACTGCATTATTATAGTTTATATTATTTTTATATTACGGTAGGCTGGAATAGCTCTAGCTAATTGGCAAACGTCTGTCCATGCGTCACCTGTGGTTTGATGAGATATAAAATTGATGATGGTTTGAAGTATACTGGCACTTGCAATATTTCAAACATCCCAAATTATGTCAAAAAAAATTACACCCATCCAAGCAAACAAAAATTCTCTAAGCACCTTTGGTAAATTCCCAGACCCTACTGAGAAACAATGCAAAAATTCCCACGAATAACCTTTGTGCAATATGTATATTCACTCACTTTAAAAGAGGTTGAGGAGAAAGTGTGCAGAGAATGAAAAAGTATCATAAACTAATCTTTAAGCCATCTACAGTAAAACTGGTTGACAACATAATTCAGTGTTTATTATTTGTTGAGCAATGTACATCTTGTTGGCTAAAAGGCTAGAATACTTCAGTTCTCCTGTTGAACAGAACACTAGCTTTGACTTCAGAGTTGTGTAGCTACTAAACACATTTAATTTACACAGGCTGTTTAAGACAATAAATGAACCATAAAGGGCAGATGACAGAGACAAATAATCCTTTTCCCTGAAAGTGCAGAGTTTCAAGGCCTGGGTCTCCCTTTCACACTGATGCAGTGTGTGACACTGCAGGACCTGGCTATCACTTTCTATAAATGGCTTAACCTTCAGCTTTGTGTGGTCTGTCTAGTACTATGCCCTGTCAATTAAAGAAAATCAATATCTGGCACTTCAATGCTGAAAACATGGAGCCCCCTTTGGAGGTAAATAATTAGTTCAGAAATGCTTCAGGCAATAATTAACCAAACTAGACTTATTAAGAACACTTGCCTACAGCATTTTTCCATCTCAGAGGTGTTTAATATCTATCACATAACTTTTAAATGATTTAGATTTAAGCATTTCAGCTTTTAACAATGTTATAATTAACATTGTTTGACTGGTTACTCTTTTACACAATAAATTATTCTCAAATCTCACCACCTCAGTGAACCTTTGGACCTCATGTTCATTTATTTCAGTCTACAAAGAGAGAAGCACATGAATTACTAGACTCAGAAGCCTCTGATTTACATTGCTATTCAATACTCATGGAGAGGGTTGATTGTATTATATGCTTCTGTTTGAATCACAGATTGTGGATTTGATTCTACAACACATCTCACAAAGAACTTCAATCTAAGCCACTGAGCATGAGAGTAAAAGGCTAACAACCTTGGCTGTCCATGGGATTTTTTCCATTGCCTTTAGAAGAAATAGGAACTTATGGAAGACTTCTATGGTGAAGTACAATGATGTGTCCAAAATATTTCAAGTTTACCTCACCTGACTCAGTGACACAGCAGAAAAATATCATTCGTATTGTCCACCCAGCTAGCTACATTATGGTTAAACAGCTGACTGGAAAGAGGGAGTGGAAAGAGGAAGAGGTAATATCTATCAGACTGTATGTTCATATTTTTCATGATCAGCTATGGAATTATTATCCATCTGAGGCTTTAGCAACTGGCCAATTTTGAAAGCATTAGTATTCCTGTTGAAGTCAGCAAAGCTTCTGAAGTTGCATGTAAATGCTTTGCAGGATCCGGGCGTCCACCTATGTTGATTTTATGACACTGGAAAGTTAATATGATGAAGAGAAAAAATATACTTCATACTTCTGGGTTTGGTGGTCCTACGATATCCTCATACTCAGTGGACTGAACTATGGTCCTGCCACCATTCTGAGACAAACAATTTACAAGAGAAGAACACGAGATTTTCAAAGGGCTGAGTTTGGGGCTTGTGTGTGTGTGTGTGTGCAAGCGCATGAATGCTTACTGCTGATTAGAAATCCATTCTTCTTTTTTACAAATTTTACAGAAAGTATTTTTTACTAGAACATTTACATTAACAAAAAGGAAAGAACAGTCCTATATCCCAGTTTTGTAATTAAACAAATTAACCATCTTCAGCCCCTCTGAGATCAGTGGAAGGAACTACAGAAACTCCGTATAGAATACTATCCTTTTTTCTCCTCTAATTGAACTGCTTGACTGATAAAATTCGTATTGTAGGTAACCTCTCTTCTCCAGTGCCTCATGAATTGCATGAGCATAAAAGTACACTTCATCTTACAAGGCTTTAGGAAAACAGTATCACTATAGAAATTAACAGTCCTAGATTACTTTCTATATTTTATAGAATCTGTATCATCTATTTAACAATGTAAATGTGGCTAGTCAGGAAAAGCAAACATAAAATCATAATGATTTTGCTGTAAAGCAAAGAGCATACTTATGGGAACTGAGACACCCTAAACTAAGGCAGAAGAGAATTGTCCTACTTTTATTCACCTACCGATCTTGAAATGCAGAAGCACAAATAATGCAAGTTAGATATCTGGCTTAAGTTACACACTTAAGCTTCCTCTACAGTCTCTACAAAGAGATTCATTTCTCTGGCTACTGGCACATATCCTACACTAGAATACTTAACTTATCTTCTGCAGTTGATCTATTGGCTGTAAAAGGGTTATGAGCAGCTTGTAGTGGGAGCAAATTGTGGCCTGATTTTAGTAGCATAGAATGTAAGCAGCTTCATAACTAGTTGTTTAAGCTCTCATTGCAAGCAACAAAGATCAAGCTAGTAATTTGCAGGCAATTCACTGGGCCAGCTGTTGGTCTCTCCCTCAGGATAAGGTAAATTGTTCTCAGGACACTATTAACTATATTTACAAGATCTATAGTCTCCACTGACTATAAGGGAAGCCCTGAAAAAACCTCACCTGTGCTTGAGGCAGTTAAAGCTGAGACAAGAAAAATCCTACTCAAATGCCTAACTTTTAGTTCTATACATTTAGATTAGATGAACTTTACCCATTCTTTATTTCACACTAGACCTTTTTCTGCCCATTATCTTGACATTTCTTTTATATGACTATGCCATATCACATGGCTCCTATTTCCACTCAGTTCATTCATTTTTTTGTCACTGACCTCATATACATCGACATTCACATTATATTAACAACATGAATATATTATTTTCCTTCCATGTATTTAAATAGTAAAGATTAATTCAAATACAATACTTTCAGCTACCTCCATAAGAGGTATAATGAAACACAATCTATTTCACACTAGTATTATTTGAGTGACATTTGTTTATTTGCAACAGTTGAGGTCTAATAGGAGTAAAAATTCTAAAAATGCCAATATTTATTTATTTATTATAAAAATCTGCCAGGGAAGTAAAGTATTCATTTAGCCTGTATGTTTTATACATGTTTGGAAAAAAAAAAATAATCACAGAACCATTAAGGTTGGAAAAGAACTTTAAGATCATCAAGTCCAACCATCAACCCAACACCACCATGCCCACTAAACCACACCACCATGCCCACTAAACCATATCCTGAAATGCCACATCCACACGTTTTTTGAACATTTCCAGTGATGGTGACTCCACCACCTCCCTGGGCAGCCTGTTCCAATGTTTGACCACTCTCTTGGTGAAGAAATTTTTCCTAATATCTAGTCTAAACCTCCCCTGGTGCAACTTGAATCTATTTCCTCTTGTTCTATCACTAGTTACTTCGGAGAAGAGAGAGCAACACCAACCTCACCACAAGCCCCTTTCAGGTAGTTGTAGAGAGCGACAAGGTCTCCCCTCAGCCTCCTCTTCTCCAGACTAAACAAGACTAAACAACCCCGGTTCCCCCAGCTGCTCCTCATAAGACTTGTGCTCCAGACCCCTCACCAGCTTCGTTGCCCTTCTCTGGACACGCTCCAGCAACTCAATATCCTTCTTGTAGTGAGGACCCCAAAACTGAACACAGGATTCAAGGTGCAGCCTCACCAGTGCCGAGTACAGGGGCACAATCACTTCCCTACTCCTGCTGGCCACACTATTGCTGATACAGGCCAGGACGCTGTTGGCCTTCTTGCCACCTGGGCACACTGCCGGCTCATGTTCAGCTGGCTGTCGAACGAAACACCCAGGTCCTTGTCTGCCGGGCAGCTCTCCAGCCACTCCTCCCCAAGCCTGTAGCGTTGCATGGGGTTGTTGTGGCCAAAGTGCAGGACCCGGCACTTGGCCTTATTAAGCCTCTTACAGCTTACCTCAGCCCATCGATCCAGCCTGTCCAGATCCCTCTGCAGAGCCCTCCTGCCCTCCAGCAGATCAATATTCCAGCCCAACTTGGTGACAATGTGAGTATATACTTGTCCTCTCTAAGATGATGGGTTTGGGTTCAGCATAAGAGTAAAAAATAATAAGGAGAAAACATGCAGTCACCTGAAATTATTGTAAAAATACTTTTCAGATGATAACATACGCTTCCAAATAAGTTTTTATAAGATTGTTGTTGAAGTCCAAGGTTACAAGAAAATAAAGTCAAATGGTGCATTTTATTATTTCACACCTGTTACAAGCTCATGGGTAAATGACACCCTTACTATGAAAACAGATTGATTAATTTTCCATATACTCCCATATTTTTATATCCTTTCATTGATCTTCACCTTATTTGTGTTCTTTTGCCTTTCATGGATTGTTTACCACAGAAAGTCTGAGGCACCATTGCTAGTTTCACTCCCGTGCTCACTGTGGACCTGAGTCATTTACTACTAAAAGCACTTAACTCTGTATTTAACAGATCAAGGGAAGTCTAAACAGAAGAATGAAATCCTAACCCTTTTGAAATCACTGGAAGAAATCTTATTTGTATTCGTGTCAGATCTATATCCACCTGATGTCTTAGAAGGTTTAGGTGTAGTCAGCCATCTTCTACAATATTGGGTTGTTTTCCACACGTTGTTTAAATTTCTTTGAAAATATGTTGCCCTCCAGGGATACAGGGACACTCTTAATTCTTAGTAAACATTGTACCTAATTCTATAAATGCTGTGTTGTGTTGAAAAAAATAAAGAGCCAAACACTGAGGGAAAAGAACCATTGACAGGGTCTAGAGGTAAGATGCCATGAAAACTGGAAGAACAACATGAGGAAATGTAAATGGAGAACAATAACTTTAATGTAGATAATATTTCTTATATCTGTATGACCATAAGTCAACCTTAATAACAGTTTAGCATGAACAAATCATACAAGCCTCTGCACAATTGGGGAAAGAGCTCAGTGTAACAAAAGCAACCATTAACATGAGAGGAAGGTTGATTACCACTAAGACTATCAGTTCCAAGTTTTTGGAATAATAAAGATTACATTCTTGTGTTCTCAATAAATTGCCTGTTGTATCGCAGGAAGATTTCCACTAGTTTCCCCAGATCTATTTTGAAACTACATTAATGGAAATTTATTATAAAACTGACAGCTTTTAGATACCTTCAACAGAAAAACAGCCAACAAGTATTTAACCTCTGAACTGTCAAACATTTTTGCAGGTAATCAGGTGATATTTCTATGCTTAAAATCAAAGATGTATTTTGTCCGAAGATATCCCAGAGTTAGCATTTGAAATCCATTTACATTTTTTGTCACTTTTTGAGTATACTCTCTGATAACCACCTATTAATTGTGGAACTTTCAGAGAATTTACAGCATCCTATATCACAACTGACCTTGTCTGTATCAGTAGAAAAGCAACAGAGTACATGTATGGGATCAAAGTATTGGCATTTTCCCTGACATGTTAGCAGTGATAAGGAAAGCAGATGGAAAAAAACATATTAGATATTGATCCCTTTCTCATTCCTGCATACACTTTAATTAGATTTATATTGTAAACAATGCTATTGTATCTTGTGGCTGCAAGCATTAAATGGTGAACAATGTCTATCTATATTTTGAAATATGAGAGCTTGGGATTTATATGCGTTGTTAAAGGTTATGTTCTAAGTATGCAGACAAGGCAAACTAACAGGGGCAGCAGTAGGTCATGATTTCTGTCCTTTTGTTATGCCATGGCTGCCACTGCAGCTACATCAGCATCTGCCAAGCCGGTACCAAGCAAATGAGCAAATATCTCTCTCCATTTTACACATACAATGGTACATCACAAAATTATCCTTCATGGAGCCAGTGTGAGTCCAGCAGAGCTTATAAGCTTAGATCTGTTGTCATACAGGGATAGCCCTCTGATTTCAGAACCGTCTCCTTGCTACAGTAAAGCATATTGACATATTCCTGATCCCAGGCTCCTATGCTTTGCCAGAACAGCATTAGCCCCAAGCAGAGTATGAGTAGTCTGCATAATTCCCCTGCAGGCTTGGAATTCTGGAGGCGTTTATTAGCAAGGGATCTGTGTTGTAGAGATGTAATTATACTACATAAGGTGCAATGCAAATTCCTGGTATGCAGGTGAACATAGCTAACAGTTATTAAGATAGCCCGGATTCAGGAGTTTGGTGCAGAGACACACAAGAATCCCACACAGAGACAACTTATATTTGAAAGTAGAATTATCTTTGGTTTTCCTATCTATGGGTCACTGAACTTATTCATGTTTATATTGCAAGTTAATGTCTTTCAGAGAAGAGAAACCCCTTCACCAGTGGAGATCTGACTATATTACTAGGTAAGTCTTGGCTGTTGAGACCATTGCAATCAAAAGCTAACACAAAATTCCATCGCACAAGAGAGTGAAAGATGGTGTTGTTAGCAGGCTCTGAAAAGCTACATAAAGAAAAGTGAGTTGGATCAAGGGTCTGCTCTGTGAAATACAGAAAACTAAGTTTATTCAACTTGTTCTCTCGACTGCACCTTTCTGTATTGTCCCCCATCACTGGATTAGTCAGTCTAGTATGTCTTTGTTCTGTTAATCTCAAAAGACCACTTCACTGTTGTTTAAAACAAATACATAAAACTTCCCCCTGAAATGAAATTTAATGTTACGTGTAATGAAAGTTACTGATTTGGAATTTTCCATTCTGTTAGGTAGTGATGCAGAGTGGTGATGAAGTATACTCTTCTCAGTGGTGCCCAGTAGGACAAGAGGCAAGTTTAAATACAAGAAATTCCATTTTAACACACAATTTTTTTATTTTTTTATTTTTTACTGTGAAGCTGATCAAACACTGGAATAAATTGCTGAGAGAGGTTGTGGAGTCTCCATCCTTGGAAACACTCAAAACCTGACTGATCAAGGTCCTGAGAAACCTGTTGTAGTTAAACTTGTGTTGTGCAGGGATGTTGGACTGACAATCTCAAGATGTCCCTGCCAACCTCAGTTATTCTGTCAAAGGACATGCATAGTAGTGAACGAGTCAGATAATTTTAAAGATATACTAATATTTGCTTTCCCTTTGAAGAGCATTGCGTGAGTATGCTGCTGACAACATTTTCACTAGAGCATAAAAACTATTTCTTTTTAAAAGTGGGTTGCACTCCACCACAGTGGGATGGATCAGAAAGCCCAGCTCGCCACACATATGAGTTACAGAGATTCCTACTCTGTAAGGCCATCTAGTTTAAAAAATAAAAAGTTTCTTGAGATTTAGTAAATCCAGACTTTTCCTTATAAGAAGGGAGGGGGGAGGTGGAGAAGAAGATAGGAGGTTCATCTCCTAGTGATTTTTGTTATGGACTACCTATTGCTATTGACTTCACATGGAATAGATACAGCAACAGGCAGCAGTATTAAACCTTAAAATAAACTCCATAAGTTGGTCTTCATGGAAAAGTCTAAATAAAGTGACTAGTTTTCAGCAAACATGGGCAAATGAAAAGTCATAGATTGCAACTCTGTATCAGTAAGTGCAATATGATTCTCCACTGACTGCAATCTAGAAAGAAGTTCTAAAGTCTATGCCTCAGATTCCTGGAGTTGGCTGTATAAGGGAGCAAATACCTTTTCAAAGGCTCTTGCTTTTCCTTATTTATTGCAATACAACTCTAAATTCCAATTTTGGTTTGGCACTTAATCCAGTGAAACTACAATTATCCCCAGAGATAGGAGATGAAACAGACTTGGGAAAAGGGAATTTTGCTCAATCCAAAATGAGATTGTCAAGGAATTAAAACTAGACTCTATTGGCTTCATTAATTTACTTATTTCTTGATTTCCCTCAGGCCTCAGAACCTCTATTAAGAAACTGTATCACAATTTTTTACATTGATGTCTGTAGTTTGGAAATTATTTTTTTTAAAAAAGTTGTTACTTAAGTGGCATTGAGATCAATGAAGTTTTTTTTTGAAGACTGTTGTTAAAATGTACTGGATTATAAGCTAAATCCCCTGTATTGCAGTTAATGAAGAAAGCTGCGAGAGGCAAAAAGAAGCAATTAAAGGGAAAAAAAGAAAACAGACAAACACACTCACAGCAGGTAGGTTTTGTGCAGCTTTTTGGATTAAATTGTCCAGTAGAACCACTGGGAGGGAACATCCAGATTGTCTGGAAATACCCAAATGTTATAACTTCCCTGCTGCGTACGCGCTGCTGGAGACGCACGTTGCTCCCGCTGCCTCTGCACGAAGCACATCACCGGGGCGTCGGGCTGCTCCAGTTGCGCAGTAAAGGAATGCTGATTTCCCCCCGCAGTCGTGCTTTTGTCCCCTCCCGGTGCATTCCTCCTCTTTTTCTTACTTCACACTCTCACAGTAGTGCCAGATACCAATGAAACAACACTTACAGCGAGACATACTGCCCTGGGTGTCCATGCCCAGGCGCTGGCGGCAGGGCCGCAGGGCAGCCTGCGAGGGGAGGCCAGGAATGACCCGGGCCGGGTCCACACA